>NC_079166.1:82775991-83075991 GCF_947568905.1 Ostrea edulis | reverse complement strand
TACAATATACTTGTAATATTATTTGTTAGGCACAGGGATCTTACTCGAACACTCTCATCACTCTAAAATGACAACATCATACACAGAAATGTAGGGTTTTTAAATAATTTTATTGCGTACACATTTAGGGCGGTCGACATGATGTATTGGTGTAGTTTCACTCAGAATAAGTCAGATTTGTCAAAAATGGGAGTTGACGTCAATGACATGAGATGTCAGAATTCTTAAAGGTAGCAGGGGACAGTTTCGCACTATAGGCCCGGTCAACTTTTTCAAAAAATGGAATTACCCTGTATTTGAAGTGATATTACATGTGTAAAAATGTATACAATAATTTTAGGATGCATGTCAAATGTAGCTGAGTGCTTAGTAAAAATGTTGATATACAACATGTAGGTGTCACCATGATTCCTAGCATATAGATGGGTGCAAATACGAAACTAAGACACGTGGTCAGTTGCTGAAGAAATTCCGGTGAAAACATGCAGGGTCTAGCAAAAGGTCTGTAGCTGTGAGGGAAGGTGGATGGCCCCATATGAGAGGTAGATTTTTGAGAAGGGCAGATAGGGTTCTTGATTGTGCACAGTGTCTAAATCCCCATGTTTGGTACTGTGATGGTGTGGGGGTGGTGCGGATTAGCCCAAATGAGGGAAAATCAAAGCAAAAAAGGGGAACCTGCTCAGAGCATGTTTTGTGCACCAGCACCAGTATTTATAGATTACATGTAATTTAGGGTCATAATTTATTAACTACACTAATATGAAATACAAGTATTGACATAAAAGGGAAATATGATTTTTCATTAGTCTGTCATAATCTGACTTTGGTGTATACCCCCTATCCACATGTTTCAAAACCAAAGAAACTGTCCCCTGCCACCTATATGATTCCGTTGTATGTAGACAATTCGTCCCGGAAATCCCAATATGGTATGACTTCTATCGGCAAGTCGCATTTCCTTTCGGGCCAACCGTGACATATTACCTTAATTAGCATTTGTAACTCCTCGTCCTTCGCGTTGCCTCCGTGATTTCAGCATAGTTATTCCCTGATAGTGTTTCGATTGCGAGTACCATCATTTCATCGTCGATTGAGTTTTCCGCAGTTTCCGGTAGTGGTAGTCGGCTGAGACAGTCTGCGAGTCCGATTTCCTTACCTTTAACATAAACAAGCCTGAGTTCATACGGTTGCAACTTGAGAAGCATTTTTGGATTCGCATTGGAGCGGTGTGAATAGGTTTCTTCATTATACAGTGGAGCCTCGGTAATCCGGACGCCATTAATCCGGATGCTTCACCTTTCGGACGATTTATCTAGGGAACGGATTTTTTATACGTTATTTTCATCATTAATCCGGAAATTTGCGTTCCGGATCCGGACGGTCATTTTTTTTTTTACTACAAAACGTTAAAATGCATTGAAAATTGTACCGTTAATCCGGACGGTATTTTTTTTTAGGGAAAGTCTGTGTCGGACAATTTTAGCAAGGCGTAAATTATAAAGAAAACAAACCAAACTGCCTAATTGAAGCGATTACCTGTACCCCGTCAACACCTCCCTTTAATTATGTGGTGTGTGATGATATGTCAGCTAGATAGCACATGCCGGTTGAGGCATTGTATTGCCAATTTTTGCACATAAGATCTGTATTGCGTGTAGTGTTGAATCTTGTAAATAAATATGTAGTATATTACTTTATAGTCTTGATCAATAGCCTAATAGTATTTTAAAATAAATTAAACATCATGGATCTTATAATGCTGATTGGCGTGAAATATAGTAAGTTTTTAATGTTTAGAGTGTCACGCATGTAGAATGTACCTGTGTACGATTGCTTCTTTTTAAGATGTTGTAGAGTTTCATTGCTTTCAATTTTTTAAACTCTGGGTTGAAGTGAGAAAATTACCATTTTAAGGAAAATGACAATTAAATTTTGTATGTACCCGTAATGTTGGTTTCACCCGAGTTTTATTCCGTTATTATCGCATCATGAAAATATGCACGTGGCTAGATCAACGCAATAGTAGGTCTTAATATTACGAGCTTAAATGATTTTGTTCTCTCAATATTGGCTTGGATAATTATAGAATAAGAAATATAAACTCTGGCAGAGAGAATTTTGGTTAAAGAATGTTGTTAACCGACATGACAAACACGAAATTCTTATATCAATTGTGGACGATGAATAGACCGCCAAACCCGTGAATCGTGACAGATGGAAATGGCCGGCCTCGACTTGTTTAAGGAGTAAAAGTGTGATGAAATGTTTCAATTGTAAATGATTATGTTAGTTACTAATGATTTATTTATTTATAGTTACATATAGTGCTTCATTATTTGTTTTAGTGCATACGGTACACAGTTTTGTATATTTATTTGTAGTGCTAATATACATGTACAATGTAAGCATAGGCAAATATACTGCACACGTATATTTCAATTTTAGAGCTTTGAAATGCATGTAAATGTTAACATTATCATGATTTATTTACTAATGCAAATGGTTGAATCCAATGATAGAATGTGTTTAATTCACCACGCATCAATAAAGTAAGCATGTTGGTTACTTATGTAAAGATAAAAAACAACGTGATTCAGATATCCAGACGCTTCATTTATCCGGACGATTTTGCCGGGAACCAATATGTCCGGATTAACGAGGCTCCACTGTAACTTCCAATGGCTTGTGGTCTGACTCGACAGTGACATCTGATTTGCCATATAGCAACTTGTGGAATCGTTCGCATCCAAATACCACGGCTAACTGTTCTTTTTCTATTTGTGCGTACCGCTGTTCCGCCTGTGTCAACGCTCTTGATGTGTATGCTACAACTCCGTTTTATTGTATAATAGCAGCTCCTAGGCCTTTTGTTGACGCGTCTACTGTGACTGTTACAGGACGTTTCGCGTCGAAATACTTCAAGACTTCAGTCGACGTGAGGGCCTTTTTCACATTTTCGAAGGCTTGCTTTTCACTTGGTCCCCAGTGAAATTCTTCTCTAGTTTTGAGCTCTCTAAGTGGTGCGTTGAGCTGGCTTAGGCATGAAATAAACTTTCCAACGTACGCAAGCATTCCAAGTACAGTTTCTAACTCCTTTTTGTCTTCAGGTTCCTTCATCATTACAATCGCCTTCACTCTGTCTTGAGTCGGTTTCAGACCTTCTCCTGTTAGTCTGTGTCCTGCATACTCGACTTCTGGTTTGATTAATACACATTTTGCGACGTTTAGTTTTAGACCGATCTCACTTGCCTTGTCTAATACTTTCCTGAGACGACTGGTGTGCTATTCCAGTGTTTTTCCGTGTATTAATATGTCATCAACCACTATTTCCACACCTTCCATGCTTCTGAAATGAGTTACCATTTCTCGTTGAAAAACTTCCCTGAGCACTTTACACCCATGGGTATCCTGAGGTAGCGATAACGACCGAAGGGGGTGTTGAAAGTGGTAAGCATAGAGCTGTTTTCTGTTAACTTGATCTGATAATATCCCATATTGGCGTCAAGAGTTGAGAAGTATTTGCTGCCGTGTAGCCTTGTAACTATATCGTCTATGCTGTTCATTGGAAAATGTTCTCTGAGTATCGCTCTATTGAGGTCACTCGGGTCGATGTAAATTCTGACACGTCCGTTTTTCTTTCGTACGCACACCATACTGTTCACCCAGTTTGTTGGTTCCGTCACTGGTTTCAGAATTCCACATTGTACGAGATGATCAAGCTCTTTTTTAACCTGATCTCGAATCGCAACTGGTACTATTCTAGGTGCGTGAATGACAGGTTCCACAGTTTCATCAATTTTGATTTCGTATTCTCCTGGTAACATTCCGATTTCACTTCCGATGACATCGGCATAATCACTTTTAATTTGTTGTGTCACAGTTTCCACCGTGTTGACTCTGGTAATAAGGTCGAATCGTATACAATCGTCTCTTCCAAGCAAGTTTAATGGACGTTGCGTGTTGATAATTTGGAATGTGACGTTTCGTTCTACTCCTTTGTAGGTACATGGTAAGTCAATTTTTCCGAATGCCTTCTTTGGACTTCCGCTCACTCCGGTGATAATGATTTGACTTTTCTCAATGTTAGTAAGATGATGACATTTTTCAGCGGTGCTCCTTGACAGGACGTTACATCTTGCACCCGTGTCAATTTCTAAATTCAGTTGCTCATCGTGCACATGGAATGTACCGTTCCAATCACTATCATCTTGCGGCGCTCTTATGATTTTTGCTGTGAATACATCTTGTAGTGTACACTGCTCGAACATATCAGTCACTTCATTAATGTCTCGCATGGGAGGTAATTCTTCCTCTAAATAGTGAACCCCAGTAGGCCTGTTTGTGTGACCTTGACCTCTGTGTCTCTGATTGCGCGTATTTCCACGGTGTGTACCTCTCTGTGCTCTTTTTTCTGCTTTGCATAACGATGATGATTTGAAATGTCCCTTCTCGTTGCATGCATTACAATGTTGATCATACGCCGGGCAGTTACGGTATGCATGGTGTTTGCAACATCGATTGTAGTATGGATTTGATCCTTTGTACGTATTCCTTCCCCGTGAACGACATGATGTGCCACTGTTTCCCCTCAGACTTCGGTAGCTTGCGTAGTTGTGGATTTTCCATGTCTAGCGACTTCAAGTGTGCGGTTGTGAGTTCCACTTGACGACAAGCTTGAATCACTCTGTCCAGTGTTAAGTCTGTGGCCGGAATTTCCATTAATTTTTCCGAACATTTCCGATCGTTCACACCATTAATTATCATGTCACATATTAGCCCTTCTTTTTGTTCTCCGTACTCACAGAACTCTGCGTTTAAGCTCACTGATATAGTCCATTATCGTGTTTTTCCCTCTCTTTGTATTGAGAAATTCCTGCCTTTTAATGTTTCTGTAATTGTGAACCCCAAAGTGTCTGTCGAATTTCCGGAAAACCGTTTCCAGGTCGTGTTTATTTTCAGCGTTACGTGCTTCTATGTTTTGCTCTTCATTAGCCTCAATTGCCTCTGCCCAAGTGAATGAATCGTAGATTTTCACTGCCTCGTGGCCCATGTTGGCTAGCAACATTCCAACTTTTCGTTTACCGGGTTTGTCATCCAAACCTTGGGCATCCAGGTGTACTAAAATTACGTTTGTAACGCTGCCATTCTTGGGCTCCTGTATTTGGATCTGCAGGATTAAAATCGGGTAAAGTTTTAATCTTGTTTCCTGCCATTTGTGAGTTTAGTTAATAAACTATTTATCTGCGTATTTTTTGTACAAACCAATGTCTCTGTGTGGAGCAACGAGTTCAGATTCTGACACCATGTAATATCATGATGGAGGCAGCCATCGTGGTAAACAGGAAGTCTTTATTGATATCAAACATGCGCAATACAATACCAACATTTCAAGAAGGATAACTCTAATTCAGTATATTACACTCAGCAGCCCTTGCTTGTCGTAAGAGGCGACTAAATGGGACTGTCCTTCGGATAAGACTACAGAAACTGAGGCCCAGTGTCACAGCAGGTGTGGCACGATAAAGATCCCCCCTCCTCTAAGGCCATGGGCGCCGAGCATAGGCATATTTTCTGCCTTTTTAGGTCACCTGAGTAAACTCAGAAAATATGCTTTTCTAGGATCATCGATATGATACCTCGTACCAAATTTGAAAAGAATTGGACTGGTAGTTATTAAGAAGTTAAAAATGTTCAATTGTTAACGCACGACGACAGATGACAAGAACCACACATTTAAGAAAAACTAAATGCATAGTGATGTAGAGCAGGAAGACCTCTACCAAAATTGTAAATTTCATGATCCCCGTGGTAGGGATTCTGACCCCAGGGCGGGACCAAACTTAGTATATAGTGCTAAATGGATAGAGCAGGTAGTCTTTTACCAAAATTGTAAATTTGATTTTATCCAGAATAAGGGTTCTGACCCCAGGGTGGGACCAAACTTAGTATATAGTATGTATGTGTAAATTTGCTGATGCTGTATAAAATCTAAATGCATACTTAGGAATAGCAGAAAAGGATGTACAAAAAATGGTGAATTTCACAACCCAGGATTATGACGTTAGGATTAGCCATATCTTTTGATGTTTTAATGTAAATATACCTATTATTCAAAGCCTTTCATCAGTGTACATGCACTTTTGAGGGCAGTGAAGTTTTAAGAACACATCTTGTTTATTCTGTTGCTGAACATTAAAATTTAGCTTACTATATATTCAGAACATGATTCCCCCCCCCCCTAGATTTCATAGCTCATGGAAGTAGTAATACTTTCCCCCTAGTATTCAGGTGACCAATAAGGCCTGTGGGCCTCTTGTTGGCATATATACTTATTATATATCATCATATGTTTTATGATTAAATCAATTCGTACCGATATGAGAAACTATTTCAGGGTGTAGTGAGCCACCTTAAAAAATCGAACTGATGTTTATAGTGAAATCATGATACTCCCGTGAAGAGTATAGACGTTCACCATTAATGTATCATCGAATTTAAATATATCGACTGTCAATCGAAACACAAAAATCTACATCAAATCGTACGTTAGAGTTAGGAATTATGAACACTTGTAATGAATGATTTCACCCCCCCCCCTCATTTTTCTTGTGGATATATGAGATCTACACACTCCTGTGTCAAAATTAGGCAATTAAGGAGGACGACATTAGCTTAATATTTTCTTCTTTTCAGATTGCTATTCTTCTGTGAATGTAATTTTCACAGATTACTCACTCTTTGACCTTACTGAGTACATCTCATAAGAAGACCAATAGATGCCACTTTAATTGATAATGCTTTTAATAGCAAAAATATATAAATTCAAAATAAAAACAAACAACTTTGACTCATCGTCATAACAATACGATAAATTTGGTTATAACACTGTATAAACTTCCATATATATTTGGTCTTTTACTAAGTATAACATGATAGATATACATGCATGATATTACTTCGTAACGAAACCCTTAAAATGATACATGACATACAATCAGGGACAGACATAAAAACACGAGGCAAATCAACACATATACCAAATAAAATCAAGCAAACATAAAGTTAATAAAATGTTATATAAATATAAAAAATAAAGAAAATAAAAACATTCTTAGGCTATTTAAAATGTACAAGTTATTTGTTTTGTCCGAAACACACCGAGAAACCGCAGAGGTATAAAAACACGAGGCAAATCAACACATACATCAAATAAAACAAAGCAACATACATGTAATAAAAGGTTATATAATTGCTAACATTAAAACCTGCATGAAATGAATAAAAGGTACGCAATGGAAAACCAGCTGGAATAGACCAATGAAAAATAGAAAATCGCATCAAATAAAACAAAAACCCTGATAAAGTTAGTTACTGTCTCTAAAACAACAACAATCCGAACACAACCTAATAAAGATCATTCTGAATGATCCTCTATCATATAAACACCTTTCATCGTTCTCTGATGGAGTAACAACAAAATCCAATACAAATATTTAAAAAAAAAATCAATTATGCATACAAAATAGTATTTGTAGACACATTACATAATAGAACAAGAATATGATAGTAGAAAGAATGATAAAAAATAATCTGACGGACTTGAAATACACCGATACAGGGCAAGAATGTTTACAGATAGTCGTTACTAATCTGAAGCATACTGGAAAATATAGAGTCGTGGTATGAACAGACCCAAGGAGGGATGTTTAGACCTCTCTTATATATTTACCATATAAAGTCATACAATTTAGCAATAGGCCCATGGTCCACATCGCTCACCTGATTCATATTGGCCCTGTCATTGTTCAACTGTTGTGAGTTTTATAAGATTTTTTATCAATCTTTATTTCCATGAAAAATTTTGACCCCATATCGTGGCCCCAAATGAGCCCCAAAGGATCACAGCATAACTGAAAATGAATTATCATAACACAGAAATACCTCAACACCAATATGACTAAGATGCTCTTACTCTTCTGGATAATACAACGGTTATAGATCATGGTATGGTATGAAGAAATCTGTACACAAAATATGAAAGCCCTATCTTAAATAGTTGAGGGATATTGAATAAAGATCACAAGGTCAGACATTGCAGTAAATCAAGGTCTTGCCATAAAAATCTATACACATAATATAAAGGTTTTCTTTGAATAGGTCAGGAAATATCAATATAAGGCGAGGTATTTTAAGAAAGTAGGTCAAGGTCATAAGGTCAAATATGATCGTATTGCACGGTCGTCTTTTCATAAAGAATCTATATACATAATATGAATTGAGACGGACTGACAAATGACCGAGTGATCAGAAAAGCTTGCTAAAAATCCGCTTTTGAACATCTTACAAACCATCTTGTCAATTCTAATTACACATACTCCTGGACGTTGTTAAGTAATAGAATATACTAGTATACACATTTAAAACAATTCATTCTTAGGTTTTCTAGGTACATGTAGCATATGAGCTGTACTCAGGGGATTTTAGATAAGTACATCGGTCGTAGATTTGCGTAAAAATGCCGAACTTTCCGGGAAGGAGAGATATTACTGTACTATAGTTTTAATTATGACATAATACTATTAAAAGCATAAACGTAGTAAAATATGGCTCTATTCCTTACTTAAAAATGTAATTATTACAGTAAAAAAGCATTTTATCCCGTACAAATAGAAGCGAGGTCTTGCAACACACACACACACACACACACACACACACACACACACAGTCTGACCCTTTTTCAAGAGAAAAAAAGTTACACATTTGTGACTCATCTACATGTACTTGTAAAACATATGTTCCCTGTTTATCAGGAAGACTAGGCATAGGTCAAAAATCAGTCTACTTCTTTTTGAAATGGAGCGATCAATTTGTTTCAACTATTTTGTCAACTCAAATAGTCAAGACTTGTCCGTTACTTGTACTATTAAGTACTATTAAGGGGATGCAAATCAACTTCGTTCATGTCTTTCTTCTTTGGGTTTTTTGTCATTGAATCTGGAAAAAGATAAAGATAATCATGTTCACAGTTTGATCAATTCACACAATTACAGACACTCTGCTTTCTCAATGTGATATTCCCATTTCGTTTGCTTCAGCATGTAAAACTTATACGGTACCAATGTTAATGCACCAGATGCGCATTTCCACAAATAATGTCTCTTCAGTGATGCTCAACCGAAATGTTTGAAATCCGAAATAACAATGAAGTTTTAGAGCTATTATTGGGAAAAATAGTGTGCCATCAACATCCATACCAGTATTCTGTGTCACTAGTCATGTACAAAATACAAATTACACCTTCTTGATAGCAAATAAAAATAACAGATTAATAGCATTTCCAATGATTAAAAGCAAAAGGGAATTAAGAATGCAGTTTACAGCATAACATACCACCGTAGACGAATTTTCTTGACGTATGTTAGAAGTACCCAGTATATTTTTATGTATGTTGTAACTCAATTTAGCAATGATATTTATTGAAAATATAAATAATGGTTTTCGAGGTAATTATAGTGCTGTAGTCGTAATGTTCACATCTCTCTTGTCAACAGTCCCTCCTAATTTAATGCTATATCTTCTTTATTTGGCTGTTTGTTTGTTCTACATCCTGTCGAGGATTGTTCACTCATATTGAGATGTCACCAGTTCTTGGTGGAGAATCACAAATTTCGACCTATGCTTAGCACTTATAAATGGTCTTAGTAGAGAGGGATTTTGAATGTGCCAACGTCTGCCGCAACACGAGACCTCCATTTTAAAGGTCATATTTGAAAGACTCGTGATTCTGATTTGTAAATACGGATCATTTAGCAAAGTTGCAATCCCGAACTATGTTAAAATCTTAGATTTAGTGCAGCCATGGCATGAGAGGGGCTTGTACCCACGATATCCCGGTTACAAAGCGAATGCTTTACCACTGAGCTATTGTGAAATGGTAAAGAATGTATGTGATAAGTAGGGGTAAATGCACATATTCTAATTTGTATATCAAGAGGCCGAGAGGCCTTATCAGTTACCTGAGTGTTAGTTAAAAGTATCTCTAGTATCCAGGGCTAGTAAATTATGTAAAAATCGACCTACTCCTTTTGAATGTCTGTTTAGATTGTAGTTTCAATTTAGTATCAACAACATTAAAGAAGATGCTATTACATGTTTTACACATACATGTATATACTGTATAATACTAAGTGTTGGTCCCTGACACCTTGGGGTCAGAACCTTTACCTCAGGGATCATGACATTAACATTTTTGTAGAGATTTCTTACTCTACATTACTATGTATTACGGGTGCAACGATTAACCTTGAGACAGTATATCACGATATTACTATGCTACGGTTTGATTCACCACACTTTACACTACATCGCTGTTTGATATTCTTGGTCCGGATTAATTCGAACTGTCCGATTTGGCTTTTAAATTGCAATATAAAACTGGTTTTAGATATAAATGGAAAATGTGGTGCTGATCATGCCGCTGAATTATTTCTCCCCCTGCCACCCATAGATCTTCAAAATGGGAGGATTTTGGATTCCATGTAACGAAAGAAAACGGTAGATTATGTTGATATTTTGATCGTTTTAAAGAAAAACGTGCAGTTGTAATGGTAAGGCGCAATTAAGTGTTACCAAAAGCAGTGTAATTGTTCATTTGTTCTCATTTTTATCATCTTAAAATACCGTGATACGTATCGTATCGCCAGGTCCGTGTCGTGAGGCAAGGGTATCGATACACCCCTACTATGTACATTATTAAGTTTTTCTTACACATGTGCGATTTTTGAGATTTTTTTTTTTAAAAAATGTCAAGTTTTGGCAGATTTTGCCCAGCCCTTTAAGGCGCCAGGGGTGCAGGAATCTTGCAATTTACATTTTGTCCTCCTACCCCCGGTAGTCCCAAAGATTCTTCATACCAAATTTGAAACGAATTGGAATGATAACCATTGAAAAAGTAAAAAAATGTTTGATCGTTAACGCACTGCGAATGACAGCCAATTGAAATATATCACCTAAAACTATGTTTTATACTTGTATCATATATGATTGGTATCTCAATATCACATTAATTTCACATATACCAAAAGCCAACCATACATTCACTCCTTCCGAGACTTATATGGAATTGCACATACTGATAGAATTCTCTAAAGACAGAATCCAAAGCAGGACCTAATCATGAGGTACTTCAGAATATAACAGACTGCGTTTTTATGGGATGGGTGGGTTCTTTTCCATGAAGAGAATTCAGAACCAACTTTTTTACTAATGTGTCACATAACCTGCGTGAATTTTCTAACGTTGAAATTGAAGTGAAATATTATGATTCCAATATTTAACGTATTCAAATATAGGCATGTTAAAAAGATTGCTTTTTTTCCTTTATAACTATTGATGAGGAAAAACAAACTGATTTTAATATCAATGTCAACCAAAGAGTCACATCCTTGTATACTTAAATATTGTTGCCAAATGTTTCTTTCTTTTTTTGGAGGGGGCTGGGTATTTTTCACTTTATATTAATGTAAAACTTATACGGTACAAATTTTGATGCACCAGATGCGTATTTCCACAAATAATGTCTCTTCAGTGATGCTCAACCGAAATGTTTGAAATCCGAAATAACAATGAAGTTTTAGAGCTATTTTATAGGGGGAAAACTGTGCCAAAAAATGTGGAGTCAAATTCGTCTAAGGATAAGACCTATGCGTTAGGGAGATAATCCTTAATTTTGAAATGAATTTTAAGTTGCAGATTTTATTTTCCTTTGATGAATCATGTGGCGTAATTTTTTTCTATGCTTATCAACTAAAAGATCTAGAGGTAAGGAAAAAGGCTTTACAATTACTGTATATGGTAGTGCAATGATAACAATCATTATAATATATATATATAGCATATTATACAGTTACATACATCTTCTCCTCTGCTCCGTGCATATAATCACCAGAAGAAATATCGCAAGAAAAATGACAATGCAGGGTGATAGTACAACTATCCAAATGATGTTCCTTCAAAACAAAAGAGAAGTATGCTTCATGAAATCCTGCATAAATGTAAAGAAATCACACAGATTGATAAAAGATTACGGTGTATAAGTATACCCTAGTACATAAAGGTGAATTGTTTGTTTTGGGTTGCAAAAAGGTAAAAGTGATGGAAATTTCTCCTCACAAATAACAATTACTGAGCAAGCTATTTTAAACAGGGGATGGAATACACACCCATTGTCTGTTTCTTCGTTTGTTTCACCCGTTGTGTCGGTATTACTAACCATTGTTGTGTGGGTACTACTAGGAGTCATCTTGTAGATGTCTGGTGATGGTTTGACCGTTTGGTAACACTCTTGGTCTAAAGAAAAAGATGTATTACACAACACAAATGAGTATCTAGTTTACTGATTTAATCTTTCTCTGATATTTTGGTGAGATTTTAGACCATTGTAAAATAAAAACAAGTTGTTTCTGCGTATACAAATCATATACATATATTTACATCACAATTACAAATACAATGATATACTTATAGCAATCATAAGCTTGAATTAGTGCTTGCTGACAGCGGTGTTCTATATAAGACTAGATGAAAAACCGCGCAAGCGCGGGGAATCAAAACGAGATGATATTGCATAGGAAGGTCTTTTTTAATAATGTGACAGCGTGTTTGAATTGTTTGGCACATGAATTGAATGGACGATAACTTTAACCGAAATGAAGTTTTGATAATTGTGTGCATTATAGTTATATCATATTTATTTATATCATATTTAGTAAATAAAACTTATTAGAAAGTCACTTAGACCTCCAAATTATATTTCTTATGTAACAAAAATGTCCTCTCCGTATTGAAAATGAGATAGTTGTTTTACGAATGCAATTGTATTCCGTCATACGGACTAGCTGACAGAACAAAAAAAAAAAAAAATGAACGGTCGTTCTTAATTTTTGAGAATTTGAAACTCATAATTGCGAATGTATTTATAATGGTAGTTTTTTTTCCTGTGCAACAATTCAAGGGCAAAATTATGAATACACGCCGTTTCTAGCTTCTCGTAAAACGCAATGATCGAAAACATAATGCACTATATGATGGACAAACAGACAAAACCCCTGATACATGTATATGGTAAACAGTGGCATGACTTCTTGAACATTGTCAGGTAGTGTACAACCTACATTGTAATTTCTGTAAAATGTTTTAACTTTAAAGTTTCAAGGCGTAAACTTCCCAGAAGAGCCTCAGACCATTCGACAGCTCGCAAAATTTTTCTTTTTTAGTAGATAGATTATGATGTAGAAAAGAACGTAAGAAAGTAGATAAACTCGATCGATCAAATCTTCTAAGCTACAGGAAAGAAGCGAAGCAGGGTAACCATGTTCCCTTTGTGGTAAGTTATTTCAAAGGACTTTCCTATATTTATAATATTTTTAGAAACCGTCAAAAAATTCTTGAAAATTATGACCGCCTCAAAGAAGTTTTTAGAAATATGCCCATAGTGACTTTGAAAAGATACAAAAATTTTAAAGACATTTTGGTACATCAGAAACAAAATAATCAATTTTTAAAACAAAAAAAGAAAAGCAAATTGATGCGAGGCGTGTGGTGCTAAAAAGTGTACATTATGTGATTGATAGTAATCAATGAGGACTTCAAAGGTAACAAATGTCTAATCAAAAATATATTAATTGTAAATCCAGCAAAGACGTTTTTGGAGTGTTTTGCAACAAAATGTATATGTGGGAGAAACTGGGGTAACTTTATACCAAAAGCATGTTTTGAATTTGTCATTTATTAGTCGAGGAACTGATTACCCTGTTGCTATTCATTTCTATACGGATTCTCATAATATTGACAATTCTTCTATAATAGGAATTGAAAAACTTTACAAAGATGACATCTATCATCACTTTAGAGAAAATCTTGAGAAGAAAAAAATGAATATTTACGTACCATTTGAAATAAACAAAAGGGAACATTTTTGTCTTTAATAATTAATGTCTTATATGCAACCCCCCTCCTCCCAAACCCAATGAGTTATAACTGATTCTAACAATATTGATTTATTACTGTAATATTTCTTGTTTGTGTATTCACTTAGGTCAGCAGTTAACTGTTTGTGAACAAACTTTTCTAAAATTGTGTTACATTACTTACTAAACATTTAATTGTATACATATTCATATCTGATACGGGGCCGGATGAGTATTGTTTACCGGTATTCTATTATTAGTCTTTTACCCTTTTCAAATGTTTTTCGCGCACTATCAACTTTGAGGTTACTTTTCAATTATATGATACTTACTGTGACGTCATAGTCCTTTTTTGTATATAGTCTTGCGTTACGTTGCTATGTCAAATAAACACGACTGAAGAAGACCAGTAACATGGTCAAAATATTTCTAAAACGTCTTTTGAGGTTTTGTTTAATTTTACTCCGAAAAAATAGGAGACTTTTTTAATAATTTGTACGGCGAAGCATCATGACTGATATACAGAAGAATGAATCAAGGAATTTGCGTAAAACATTTTTGAAGAAAACCAGATACGAGAGTCACCAACAATTCCTAAATTCGTGTTTAAAAAAGAAACTTCTTCCTAAAGGATTTAAAGCGAAGTGAACATTGGGTTTGGATGCTCCGAAAGACAACAAAGGAATTGTTCAAGACATCTTATGCTCAACTCAGAAATGTAATGCTGGAGTCAATAAAGGTTTGTACTAAAACGGTATCGAATCTAGAATCATCTATAGAGAAACAATCTGCATATCTAAAATTAAAACACGATGTAGAGGGGTTTTAGATACCCTCAACTCTGCTAAAAACTTCAATCAGTAAAAGAATAAGAAATTTGTATCTTTAGAAGGTAAACAGGAAAATCATTACATGCTGATATAACATATATGACATATCTCACCTTCGGTGGAGACAAATGTAGTGAATGAAAATTTAAGACTATTTCAAATTAAAGGGGATGGAAATTGTTACTTTGGCAGTGTTGCGTACCATCTCCATGAAGATCAAGAGCAACATGCAAAAATTAGAACGGCAATTGTAGAAGAAATTAGCAACAATAGCAATTTTTCATAAAGAGTTTATAGATGGCGATTTTCAAAACATTTGGACAATGTTAAATTATTAGATGATAGTTTTGAGTCATGGGCCACGGAGGCAGAATTAATAGCGACAGCATTTCGTTTTGATCTGGACATTTTTGTTAAATCTAGTTTAAATGATCACACCCAATGGCAAAAATATCAACCTGACGAGTTTGAATTTTTCTTCAAATTATTTTGATTACTTAAAAACTTCGGATAGGCCATGTGTTTGTAACTTTGCTCAGTCCAAAAACGAGGGCCAGCAACTACTGGATTCTACAAATATAAACAATTTAACCCCTGAAGGCAAGGAGTTGAAAATATGAAATCAAATATACCAAAAACAAAAAGAAGTAATCAACCTGTCGTCAAAGAAATTAACAAATGAACAATTACGTTTGTTAGGAAAAGGTTTGCAATTTGTGCCCACAAAGAAAAATATTGATTTTACTCAGTTGTTAACGGATTTAAAACATATGAAGGTAGGATGTGTCTGCGGGTATATTGTTTTGATAAAGAGACAGAGAATGAATCCTCTTTCGATAATAATAAACATTTCCAAAATAATAAATTGAAAAAGAATTGGAAACCGGAAGAAGGGAGAGATAAATGACTTGATGAATACATTAGATAAGTCAAAGAAGATGTTATTAGAGGTCTAAGTAGAATTTCTTAGTAATATTACACACGACGAAGAAGAGGCTATGAAAGAACTACTGACGGACCAGAACATAGTAATAAGATCTGCAGACAAGGGATCTGGGATAGTGGTTATGGATACGGATAAATACGTTGACCAAGTAGCTAATGAAATGCTTAACAGCGCATCTTCTAGTGAAGTAGTGAAGTAGAGTGCGACAAAAGCAAACAAATTACAACTAGTTCTAATTGTAACGGGGACCGTTACAGATGTTCCCCAAACCTCCCCCAATTAAAAAGTGATGTTGTTGTGAATCTATAGGAAAAAATCATTTTATTTTAGCCTTTAATTACATGTAGTACGTTCAATATGGTCATTTCAGTACCAAGAAATGAAAGAAAGCGTTGCACGTGCATACACGCGCACACGTGTATGATTTCGAATTTCTGTTGATGTCGTTCAACAGGCATTTGTATCATATACCCACAGTATGAATTTCATAACGTTTCCACCAAATATAAGGAAGTTATAGCGATTTTAAAATCGTCCAATCAGAAATCAGCACACGTGCATGCATGTGCTGAGCAGTAATTCTAACCACAGCAATTTGTAAGGAGTACCAAGATACATCTAAACCCCTAATATGAATAGAATGTGATGAAAAACAAAAACGTTATCGTCCTTTAAAAATTGAACATTTAAAAAACGTTGTACGCGCATGCGCGTGTGGGTTGGCATTTTTTGTTACACCAACATATAGATACACATATTGTCTACATATGCTGTGAATATCATCTCATTCGCTTCATAAATAAGATAGTTACATACGTTTTAGCATTATCCAATCAAAATGAAGCGCACGTGCATGCGCGTGCAAATTGGTAATTTTGACCATGTAAATCAGTTAAGGGTCTCAATATCTACCTATGATATGAATTTCAAGCCATTTCAATGAACAACAAAAAAGTTAGACTGATTCCAAAGTTAGAGTACAAATTTTGTAATGCGCGTGCACGCGCATGCGTGCGCGTGCTGGCAAAATAACTATTATTTTTCATATGTACAAATGATATACTATCATCCTATTTAGGTTTTATATCGCTTCCTTCAATATTCTGATTTTCCATTTTTTGTACCAAAATTGCAATGCACGTGCGCGCGCGTGCATGCACGTGCAAACAAAATTACTATCACTATGCACATCTACAAACGCTATACTATCATCCTGGAAAGTTTCATATCGATCCGTTTTGTAGTTTCTGAGAACACTACCGGACAAAAAAGTACCGGAGAAAAAGAATAATAATAATAATAATAATAATAATAAGAAACAGAGTAAAAACAATATGTTCCCAAACTTTGTTTGGGGAACATAATAATAATAAGAAACAGAGTAAAAACAATATGTTCCCAAACTTTGTTTGGGGAACATAAATATCGCGCAATGTCAACTTTGACGTTACTTTTCAATTGTATAATATTCAATGTGATGACATAGTACTTGTGTGTATGTAGTCTTGCGTTTCGTTACTATGACAAATAAACACGAGAACTGAGGAAGACAGATAACACGGTCGAAATATTTCTAGAAAGTGTTTAGAGTTATATATATATATATATATATATATATATATAGATAGATAGATAGATAGATAGATAGATAGATAGATAGATAAATAGATAGATAGATAAATTGATAGACATTGTGTCTAATACATGGAAGAATACCTATGTAATAGCTATGTACATCATGTCTACACCATACTCGTTTTATCGAAAGTGAGTAAATAGTGAGTAAATAGGTAGTATAATTTTAACTCCATAGTTTACTGGTTGTTCCAGCAATAAAACACTTACATCTGTAAGCTTCTGTTGAGTTGTAGCGGGATGGACATGGAGGGTTCATTGCTGAACAGTCCCTCATGTAGTTGTCTTGTATCCGATTTCCAAGTTCATTGTATTCTATACAATACCCTGTACAATGCGGAAATGATTCGTTATTTCAGATATCAAACGCATTCAGTTTATTGATGAATATGAAATTCATTTTAACTCCTTGCAGATCAAATGGATATTGCATGCTGAGATAATTTAATAAAACAATACATACATTGTACATTGTAAGCACTGTACGCTACATGCAATTCCTGATAAATAATGTCCATGTAGATCTAAGACAAACTTTTTAACAGATGCGCATGGACCATATTTGATATATTCATTGGGTGCAATCTTTTGATATGGAGTATTCCAATTTGTGCTTACCCAGTAAATATCTCCATGGAGAGCACACTTCCCATGTTTCATTCAGAAACACACTCAGAGCACAGTGGTATTTAAAATGAGATGTACAGTTGCGATGTAATTGTCCACACTTCTTGTTCATTGCAGCGTTCTCCCATTCAGCTTCATTCACTGGACATCTCTGTACCCGCCGTGCAGTCTGCTGGACAGTTGGACATGTCGCCATGCATTTTCCAGTCTGTACATTAATTGAGAACATGGACATATCTATTTACATATATGTATTTGATAAACAAACGTTATTTCAATGTGTTTTACACTTCATACATAATTCCGTTTTCAATACCACCATCATCACTACTCAGCGATTTATTAAAGTACAATACTTAAAAATAGCTATATCATAATGTCATAACATGTCGATCTTTTTGAATATGTGAAAGGTGAAGGTAACGAACAGTCATCAATTTCATAACTCCTATAAGCAATATAAAATAGAGAGTTGGCAAACCTGGACCCCCTGACACTCTGGAGGTAGGATCAGGTGTCTATGAGGAGTAAGCACCCCCTGTCGACCTGTCACACCCGCCGTGAGCAATATATCCTGATCAGGTAAACGGAGTTATCAGTAATCAAAATCGGTGTGCCAAGAAAAGTCTAAGAATCGGTATGAAACACGTCAGACAGCATTTGACCCAATGATAGATTGTATTGGCAAATTAGATCGTTATAACGAATGCTGGACAACTCGCCCCTTCTTAGGACAACTCCCCCTCTATCGGGACAAGTCACCCCCTTCTCTTGAGATAACTCACCCCCAATATTATATATAAATATATTATCACATTTTATTTTCTATTTCTCAAATAATTCCCGTTGAAAAATAATAAAATTCCCATTTTAGAAATTTTATAACGGCTTTGCTTTACTGATTCTTTTTACGCGGGGTGATTCTTTTTATGCGGCGATTTACACTTTACAAAGTGTTAAGAAGTCTGATGATGAGTACCTCATAACGTTTGAAGTAAATGTATAACAGCTTGGGGGAAATTAAACAATTAAATATTAACAACAGACGCAGATTATTGATAATTATACAACGTCAGCTGTAGACCAAGCTGATACTCTCCATATAGCAAACGCTAACTTGTTTCCGCTGAAATTATACATTTTACATATACATAAAAGTGATGATGAATTTACAGAACCCAAACACTGGATTTTCACTAAAATATTTCGTCTTGCATAAAAAGACACGAAGTTCGGTGTTTATGTGAACACGTCTTATTGTTTGTGATGTATATACTATTTATAAGAAATTCATTAATTTTTGCTAATACACCTCTTGGATTTAGAACAAAAATAATAATTGTAAACATGTATGATATGGAGGAGCGAGTTATCTCAAGAGAGGGGGCAAGTTGTCCCAAAGAGGGGGCGAGTTGTCTTAGGGGTGAGTTGTCCCGATGAGGGGGTGAGTTTTCTTGGGGACGACTTGTCCTGATACCGTTATAACGACCATAGAATTTGCAGAATGCTGACTTTAATCGAGACTCTTGAATTGAAACCCCTGTTCTATCAACTTGTTTGTCTGTAACATGTCTAGATTTAAAAACTGATCATACGCAGACAAAATGTCTATCAATTGACACTTTTAAATCATGCTTACTACACATAACAACAATTCCGCCGTCCTTACCTTGCCAAGAATGGTTAAACAAGTAATGGTCATCCACCAATAGACTACTGTCTTGGTGACAATCGCATCTTTACGCAATTTGGATGTCCTCATTATCATGTCTAGAAGGAGAACACATACTTTTACTATGTAATGCATGTAGTAAAGGTATAAAAACTTAGTTTGACCAAATCAAACGGTAGATCGTGAAAATCCATTTTACCGATTTTTATATTTTTGCCTCATTTTGGACAAGGAACAGATTTCTGTTTAAAGGTAAGAACAATTTATAGCATTTTACCAAATGTATTTTTAAAAAGAAATCATGAAG
Source organism: Ostrea edulis (assembly GCF_947568905.1). Classification (NCBI taxonomy): domain Eukaryota; kingdom Metazoa; phylum Mollusca; class Bivalvia; order Ostreida; family Ostreidae; genus Ostrea; species Ostrea edulis. The sequence continues at coordinate 83,056,007 of NC_079166.1, read as the reverse complement.
ATTGATGAAAGCGCATTGTGAAGTAGAAAAGAATCATTACACGAGGTTGTTAAATTGGATATTTATTCCATACATACTGGTAGTTTTCTTTTCGAACATACATATACAAGAGATATGGACATAATCTGCTTGACCATTTCTATAACGATATTCTAAATTAACAAAAACGCATTTCAGAGGTTGAAAACCATTGGGGTTGATGAAGATTGATTGATTGATTGTATATTGTTTAATTTCCCTCTCGAGAATATTTCACTCAAATGGTTGATGAAGAAGCAATGCAAAGTTGAAAGGAATTATTGCACAAAGTTGTTAATATAGAAATTCCTGTCGTTTTCATTTTAAAGATACATACGAAAATTATCTTCTCGACATATGCTAAAGATTGTAAGTCACAATGTTAATATATTCGGTTTCTTCTCAATCCGAGTACAGCGGAATCATATGAACGCTGGACAGTATGAATATTCAGTAAATTCCCTTCATGTTATTTGCATAAAGTCTGTAAAGAAAAGGGACATTTGCATTGCTGAAAAGACAACTGAGTTAGAAGTGTACTTGAACCTCTTAAAGTCTCTGAATGAACCATAAATCTACGAAAGACGTAAAAAGGGAAACATTGTCACATGAGTTGCAGTCAACAATACATGTCCAATACATGTCAGCAGAGAGGGAGGACCAAGGTTCTGGCACAATAGCCTCCAAAGGGTGTATATAGGGTAGCCTCTGGGTAGCCTTCCAATACTACATATATCAGCATTTGGTTTGCATATCTAATTATCTTATATGGATGTTAAACATACAGTTTGAATAATTTTCATCTGTAATTAGATTAATTGAAAATTAATGTAATTGATAAGAGATATTAATAATGTAAATGTGTAATCAGATGAATCGAGTACATGTTATTTATGTTGTTAGATAATATAAAACACAATTCAAGTACTAATGTATACAAGATATACGAGAATATAACCATCTTGCGGAAACATCGGCTAAGAACTAGTTCCGAATCCTTACAATAAGAGGGATTATGTTGTACATTATAGAAATTTGCAACTTTACCTGTCACTTGGTATGAAAGTCACGAACGTTCATCAAGTGGTTGCTTTTAAACAGGAGTCATGACTACGGAAATACATTGACTTTAATATGAGGAAAGCAGTCAAGAATGAATTTGCGAAGGAATTCTACAAGTTAATGAATAGCAGTGTATTTGGGAAAATTATGGAAAAAAGGTTGATATTCAGATCATTCACAGGGAACAGAAGCTTCTCATAGTAACAGCAAAACAAGGATTGAACTCATTCAATATATTCAATGAAGATCTAGCATCAGTAGAACTTATCAAACAGAATCTTGTTTTGAATCATCCCATTTACGTTGGCTCTTCAATCTTAGAATTGTCAAAGGTGTCGATTAATGACTTTTACAACATTCATCTTAAGTATAGGTATGGGGAAAAGGCCGTGCTTTTCCTTTTTATCATACAACAACGCCAAATACGGTGTTTAAAGGGAAAACCTTATCACATTGTGTTTAAAAAGCAACTCGTTTAAACATTTACTTGCAATAACCGAATCATACTCGTTTTCGTCGTTACATTCTCGGGACTTTACATCACTCTTTGTATGATCTGGTATCTAAAACATATACAATCTAAATGTTAAAACTCCGTATAAGTTTTACATTATGACCTCTGGGTCGAGGCCTCTGCTGGTGGACTGTTAGTCCCCGAGGGTCTCTACAGCCCAGTAGCTAAGTACTTCGTTACTAGCTTGAAAATACGAATGTATATTTAATTGCTGTTATAAAATTTAGAAATTCATTTCAAAATTAAGGATTATCTCCCTCATGCAAAACTCTTATCCTTAGACGAATTTGACTCCACTTTTTGGCACGCTGTTTTTGCCTATAATAGCTCTAAGACTTCATTTTTATTTCGGACTTCAAACATTTCGGTTGAACATCACTAAAGAGACATTATTTGTCGAAATGCGCATCTGGTGCATCAAAATTGGTGCTGTATAAGTTTTACATTGTATACATAAAAAGGCCCAAAATTTTTCTCTCTTTAAAATGTGTCTGGAATTAACCTTAATCAGTGTTTCAAGAGAGTAAAATATATGCCAGATATATGCCAGAAACTGTACCTACTTCTACTACGGATAACTCCGTTTACATGATCAAGATATAGGGCTCACGGCGTGTGTGATCGGTCTACAGATGATGCTTACTCCTTGGCACCTGATCCCACCTCTGGTGCGTACTGGGGTCAGTGTTTGCCCAACTATCTATTTTGTATTTATGAGATTGATCACTGTTCGTTATCGTAACCTTTCACTAGTTTTAATGCCATAGTAATAACAGTCCAACGCCCAGCTTACTTTTAGATATGCTTAAAGGGGAAGGCACCCCCCCCACCCAAAAAAAAAATTACATGATAAATTATAAGATTAATTACAGGATAAACATTCGCCATGCTATTCTGTTGATATACGGCCTAGATAGGCTTCAGTATTAATTTGAAGACGTTTAAAATTGAAATTCCCACAATCTATCGAGAGTGTCATGATGTGGATCTCTTTTGTATTCAAGACCACAAAAATCAATAATTTTGACGTCACACCGTCTGTTCCGGTTTTGATGATATAAGGTCATCAAATATGTGAATGGGGTAGATTTTACGAATAAATGATGCCTTCTTGTCAAGCTCTTAATTGTACTAATGCGAAGGGGAAATGCGAAAAGTTTTCCCCCGAAATTTCTAACCCAACCAAGTCAGCTGAAAAGAGAAGACTATGTAAACTGTGGATCTGTCATTTGCGTAATCACAAGTTGAGGTTCAAGACATTTGTATGAAGAAACGTGTACCATCTACCTGGTTGGCGACTCCACTGAACGTCTTGTTTTCTCGATTTCTTCTTGCGAGAAAACAACCTCAAATTTATACAACTCCAAACTTAACTGTTCGTGACTTGTCATGTTTACAGTGCTGCTGAAGCGACAGAGTGACGTCATAAACTAAACTTTAATGACCGCCCTGTTAGCGGCGGGAAATCTAAAATAAATGATAGATTAATATTGATCTAATCGTTGATGAAGGATTTTTGTTGTTAAAGACTGTTATCAACTATATCAGCAAGTAATACTTTTTTCATAAAAGCAACAATGTAGTTTGGGTTGCATTTCCCTTTAAAGAAAACAAGAAAAACATATTGATATATATCGAGACTCTAACACTTATATTTAATTGTATAATGAAGTCTTGTCATGTTCTTTTGAATCAACATTCAATGTGTATTAACATGAATTTCCTATTTTCATTATTATTTCTAAAGCACTCTCTAATGGACAGGATCACTCGAGTATCATATGATCCGGTGCACACGTTTCTGCAACAAAAAATGAACCACACTGCCCTTAAGAAATTAATTCGGGAGACTTAGTGTTTCATATAAATTCGTGTATTCTTTAAACAAAAGTCCATTTTTTAGTTGTCATTTTTGCATGCTGTTGCTGGTGCTATCAGAGGCAATATTTTTGGAGTTTTCGCAACACGTCCATGGATACAAATACAATTGTACTACTCTTCGTTTACATGAATTAATCAGGATATTTTTCTGTTACCAGGTTTGCTATGTATATCAGTACCTCATCAATCAAAATGTTTGTCATTGCATTGAAATTAGCAGTAGTTTTAACTCTGCAAATTTTAAGAGTTACATTTTCAGGATGGGGACAACTACTTGCGCAACCCCATTTTGTAACTTTGAAAGGCTTATTAAAACTGCTCAAATGAGGTTGAACCGAATAGTTGTTCTCTGGTACATTTGTATGCACATTTTCAACTGTGAATCGCTTTATACTAAACTATGGATAAAGGAAAATACAAGGTGAATATAACGAACAGTGATTAATCTCATTACTCTTATAATCAATAGAAATTAGAGAGTTGGGCAAATACAGATCCCTAAACACACCAGAGGTGGGATCAAGCACAGAAAAAAACTAAAATATTTTTGAAATAATGATCATTCTTACCTCAGAAAGTTGATCAACATTTAGTCGGAATCGACAGTGTGGAAATATCATAAACCGCTAGAGTTTGTTTAATATATTAAACAATTGTTTGCACTCCGGTGAACCTGCATTGTAACGTAGAATCAATACCTTTAAAAACCATGGGTGCATGCCAGAACAAACACTGTGAATTAGATAATAAAATTGTGCATTCCGGATGGCTATCGGATCGCCAGGCTTTTAAAAATGTATGCATGGGTTGATATATACCTTTGGCCTAGTTTTGTAAGACGTACGCACATGACATCCCTTTATAAATAGGTCCTTTCAAATAAACCAGGATGGAACGTCGGGTTGTTCAAAATTGGTACCGTATAAGTTTTACATTATGACCCCTGGGTCGAGGCCTCTGCTGGTGGGCTGTTAGTCCCCGAGGGTCTCTACAGCCCGGTAGCTAAGTACTTCGTTACTAGCTTGAAAATACGGATGTATATTTAATTGTTGTTATAAAATTTAGAAATTCATTTCAAAATTAAGGATTATCTCCCTCATGCATAGCTCTTATCCTTAGACGAATTTGACTCCACTTTTTTGGCACACTGTTTTGCCTATAATAGCTCTTAAACTTCATTGTTATTTCGGATTTCAAACATTTCTTTTGAGCATCACTGAAGAGACATTATTTGTCGAAATGCGCATCTGGTGCATCAAAATTGGTACCGTATAAGTTTTACATTATGATCCCTGGGTCGAGGCCTCTGCTGGTGGACTGTTAGTCCCCGAGGGTCTCTACAGCCCAGTAGCTAAGTACTTCGTTACTAGCTTGAAAATACGGATATATATTTAATTGCTGTTATAAAATTTAGAAATTCATTTCAAAATTAAGGATTATCTCCCTCATGCATAGCTCTTATGCTTAGACGAATTTGACTCCACTTTTTTGGCACACTGTGTTTGGCTATAATAGCTCTAAAACTTCATTGTTATTTCGGATTTCAAACATTTCGGTTGAGCATCACTGAAGAGACATTATTTGTCGAAATGCGCATCTGGTGCATCAAAATTGGTACCGTATAAGTTTTACATTATATTACTTCCCGCTATAGAAACCTATACGAATTATCCGTATTGTCGTTAATTGTTGACATAATAGCTATAATAGACGTAGTGGAGTGTTTCTCCAATCATGCAATCAAAATCAGACAACAAAGTGAACAAATATTTTGCAGTAGCTTCATGAGATAAAAAAAATTCCATGAATCAAATTCGTGGACATATGAATGGGGGTGCATTGTATCTTTTAAAATGTTTAATAAGTGTTGGTTTATATTTTTTTTTTAGTTTTCAATGAAATGTTTTCAAATCTATGTCTTGGTATATTTATGGAGTCTACACAGTTTTGTGTAATCAAGAACATTTAAACGGAAGAATGTGTGCTCATTGTGATTGATTTGAACTATATAACTATATAAGTCTTTTATAGATGAGGGAATGGGGTAATACAACAAAAGGCATATGGATGTACTACAATGTACATTAAACTAAAACATGATATGATAGTGGATAAACACACGCGAGTGTATGCATGTACATCCTTTTGTATTTATTCTTATGGGTGTATACTAGTGTCTCTTACTGTTTGCTATTGTATATTGGCAGTAATATTTCGTGATGATACTAATGATGGCATTCAAGGTAATTACAGCTCTATAGTCAGAGATTGATATTTAATATAAATCTTCTCAACCAAATTTAATATTATAACTGGTATAAATGGTAAACAATGTATGTTAAACGTAGGGGTAAAATACACATATTCTAACTCGTATAACACTCTAAGTTTTTTTTTTCCATATATGATTGCTATACACATCTGCTTTGTACTTATATTTCTTTTTGAACATGAATATCAACGGCAAATTCCCAGCCCATCTTTATCACAAACGGGATGATTTCAGCTTCTACATCGATATTCATGTAGCAATATTCCGTTATCACCTGCATATAGTGTTTATATCTCTCAACTGATTCGATACACAAGATCTGCTGCTGCTTATGATGAATTCTAAAATCGAGGCAGCTACTCTCAAACAAGTTTATATTTCAACAATCTCGTTTAAAGTCAACATTTAGTGTTTCATATAAATTCGCGTATTCTTTAAACAAAAGTCAATTTTTTAGTTGTCATTTTTGCATGCTGTTGGTGGTGCTATCGGAGGCATGCTTTTGATGCAATGTTTTTAGAGTTTTCGCAACACGTCCATGAATACAAATACAATTGCACTAGTCTTCGTTTATATGAAGTAAATCAGGGTGTTTTTCTGTTACCAGGTTTCCTATGTATGTCAGTACCTCATCAATCAAAATGTTTGTCATTGCATTGAAATTAGCAGTAGTCTTAACTCTGCAAATTTTAAGAGTTACACTTTCAGGATGGGGACAGCTACCTGTGCAACCCCATTTTGTAACTTTGGAAGGCTTATTAAAACTGCTCCAATGAGGTTGAACCGAATAGTTGTTCTCTGGTACATTTGTATGCACATTTTCAACTGTGAATCGTTTTATACTAAAAATGTGGATACAGGAAAATACAAGGTGAATATAACGAACAGTGATTTATCTCATTACTGTTACAATCAATAGAAAATAGAGAGTTGGGCAAATACTAAACACATCAGAGGTGGGATCAAGCACAGAAAAAACGAAAATATGTTTGAAATAATGACCATTCTTACCTTAAAAGTTGATCAACATTTAGTCGGAATCGACAGTGTGCAAATATCATAAACCGCTAGAGTTTGTTTAATATATTGAAAAAAGTGTTTGCACCCCGGTGAACCTGCATTGTAACGTAGAATCAATACCTTTAAAGAAAACATGAGTGTATGCCATGCCAGAAAACTGTGAATTACATCATAAAATTTGTGAATTTCAAAGGCTATCGAATCGTCAGGCTTTTAAAAAGGTGTGCATGGACTAGTTCTGTAATCACGTACGCTTATGGTATCCCTTTAGAAATAGGGCCTTGCAAATGCACCAGGTTGGAACGTCGGATTACTCAAAATTGGTACCGTATAAGTTTTACATTATGACCCGTGGGTCGAGGCCTCTGCTGGTGGACTGTTAGACCCCGAGGGTCTCTACAGCCCAGTAGCTAAGTACTTCGTTACTAGCTTGAAAATACGGATGTATATTTAATAGCTGTTATAAAATTTAGAAATTCATTTCAAAATTAAGGATTATCTCCCTCATGCATAGCTCTTATCCTTAGACGAATTTGACTCCACTTTTTTGGCACACTGTTTTTGCCTATAATAGCTCTTAAACTTCATTGTTATTTCGGATTTCAAACATTTCGGTTGAGCATCACTGAAGAGACATTATTTGTCGAAATGCGCATCTGGTGCATCAAAATTGGTACCGTATGAGTTTTACATTATATTACTTCCCGCTATAGAAATCTATACGAATTATCCGTAGTGTCGTTAATTGTTGACATAATAGCTATAATAGACGTAATGGAGTGTTTCTTCAATCATGCAATCAAAATCAGACAGCAAAGTGAACAAATATTTTGCAGTAGCTTCATGAGATAAAAAAAAATTCCATGAATCAAATTCGTGGACATATGAATGGGGGTGCATTGTATCTTTTAAAATGTTTAATAAGTGTTGGTTTATATTTTTTTTAGTTTTCAATGAAATGTTTTCAAATCTATGTCTTGGTATATTTATGGAGTCTACACAGTTTTGTGTAATCAAGAACATTTAAACGGAAGAATGTGTGCTCATTGTGATTGATTTGAACTATATAACTATATAAGTCTTTTATAGATGAGGGAATGGGGAAATACAACAAAAGGTATATGGATGTACTACAATGTACATTAAACTAAAACATGATATGATAGTGGATAAACACACGCGAGTGTATGCATGTACATCCTTTTGTATTTATTCTTATGGGTGTATACTAGTGTCTCTTACTGTTTGCTATTGTATATTGGCAGTAATATTTCGTGATGATACTAATGATGGCTTTGAAGGTAATTACAGCTCTATAGTCAGGGATTAATATTTGATATAAATCTTGTCAACCAAATTTAATATTATAACTGGTATAAATGGTAAACAATGTATGTTAAACGTAGGGGTAAAATACACATATTCTAACTCGTATAACACTCTAAGTTTTTTTTTTCCATATATGATTGCTATACACATCTGCTTTGTACTTATATTTCTTTTTGAACATGAATATCAACGGCAAATTCCCAGCCCATCTTTATCACAAACGGGATGATTTCAGCTTCTACATCGATATTCATGTAGCAATATTCCGTTATCACCTGCATATAGTGTTTATATCTCTCAACTGATTCGATACACAAGATCTGCTGCTGCTTATGATGAATTCTAAAATCGAGGCAGCTACTCTCAAACAAGTTTATATTTCAACAATCTCGTTTAAAGTCAACATTTAGTGTTTCATATAAATTCGCGTATTCTTTAAACAAAAGTCAATTTTTTAGTTGTCATTTTTGCATGCTGTTGGTGGTGCTATCGGAGGCATGCTTTTGATGCAATGTTTTTGGAGTTTTCGCAACACGTCCATGAATACAAATACAATTGCACTAGTCTTCGTTTATATGAAGTAAATCAGGGTGTTTTTCTGTTACCAGGTTTCCTATGTATGTCAGTACCTCATCAATCAAAATGTTTGTCATTGCATTGAAATTAGCAGTAGTCTTAACTCTGCAAATTTTAAGAGTTACACTTTCAGCATGGGGACAGCTACCTGTGCAACCCCATTTTGTAACTTTGGAAGGCTTATTAAAACTGCTCCAATGAGGTTGAACCGAATAGTTGTTCTCTGGTACATTTGTATGCACATTTTCAACTGTGAATCGTTTTATACTAAAAATGTGGATACAGGAAAATACAAGGTGAATATAACGAACAGTGATTTATCTCATTACTGTTACAATCAATAGAAAATAGAGAGTTGGGCAAATACTAAACACATCAGAGGTGGGATCAAGCACAGAAAAAACGAAAATATGTTTGAAATAATGACCATTCTTACCTTAAAAGTTGATCAACATTTAGTCGGAATCGACAGTGTGCAAATATCATAAACCGCTAGAGTTTGTTTAATATATTGAAAAAAGTGTTTGCACCCCGGTGAACCTGCATTGTAACGTAGAATCAATACCTTTAAAGAAAACATGAGTGTATGCCATGCCAGAAAACTGTGAATTACATCATAAAATTTGTGAATTTCAAAGGCTATCGAATCGTCAGGCTTTTAAAAAGGTGTGCATGGACTAGTTCTGTAATCACGTACGCTTATGGTATCCCTTTAGAAATAGGGCCTTGCAAATGCACCAGGTTGGAACGTCGGATTACTCAAAATTGGTACCGTATAAGTTTTACATTATGACCCGTGGGTCGAGGCCTCTGCTGGTGGACTGTTAGACCCCGAGGGTCTCTACAGCCCAGTAGCTAAGTACTTCGTTACTAGCTTGAAAATACGGATGTATATTTAATAGCTGTTATAAAATTTAGAAATTCATTTCAAAATTAAGGATTATCTCCCTCATGCATAGCTCTTATCCTTAGACGAATTTGACTCCACTTTTTTGGCACTCTGTTTTTGCCTATAATAGCTCTTAAACTTCATTGTTATTTCGGATTTCAAACATTTCGGTTGAGCATCACTGAAGAGACATTATTTGTCGAAATGCGCATCTGGTGCATCAAAATTGGTACCGTATGAGTTTTACATTATATTACTTCCCGCTATAGAAATCTATACGAATTATCCGTAATGTCGTTAATTGTTGACATAATAGCTATAATAGACGTAGTGGAGTGTTTCTCCAATCATGCAATCAAAATCAGACAACAAAGTGAACAAATATTTTGCAGTAGCTTCATGAGATAAAAAAAATTCCATGAATCAAATTCGTGGACATATGAATGGGGGTGCATTGTATCTTTTAAAATGTTTAATAAGTGTTGGTTTATATTTTTTTTTTAGTTTTCAATGAAATGTTTTCAAATCTATGTCTTGGTATATTTATGGAGTCTACACAGTTTTGTGTAATCAAGAACATTTAAACGGAAGAATGTGTGCTCATTGTGATTGATTTGAACTATATAACTATATGTCTTTTATAGATGAGGGAATGGGGTAATACAACAAAAGGCATATGGATGTACTACAATGTACATTAAACTAAAACATGATATGATAGTGGATAAACACACGCGAGTGTATGCATGTACATCCTTTTGTATTTATTCTTATGGGTGTATACTAGTGTCTCTTACTGTTTGCTATTGTATATTGGCAGTAATATTTCGTGATGATACTAATGATGGCATTCAAGGTAATTACAGCTCTATAGTCAGAGATTGATATTTAATATAAATCTTCTCAACCAAATTTAATATTATAACTGGTATAAATGGTAAACAATGTATGTTAAACGTAAGGGTAAAATACACATATTCTAACTCGTATAACACTCTAAGTTTTTTTTTTTCCATATATGATTGCTATACACATCTGCTTTGTACTTATATTTCTTTTTGAACATGAATATCAACGGCAAATTCCCAGCCCATCTTTATCACAAACGGGATGATTTCAGCTTCTACATCGATATTCATGTAGCAATATTCCGTTATCACCTGCATATAGTGTTTATATCTCTCAACTGATTCGATACACAAGATCTGCTGCTGCTTATGATGAATTCTAAAATCGAGGCAGCTACTCTCAAACAAGTTTATATTTCAACAATCTCGTTTAAAGTCAACATTTAGTGTTTCATATAAATTCGCGTATTCTTTAAACAAAAGTCAATTTTTTAGTTGTCATTTTTGCATGCTGTTGGTGGTGCTATCGGAGGCATGCTTTTGATGCAATGTTTTTGGAGTTTTCGCAACACGTCCATGAATACAAATACAATTGCACTAGTCTTCGTTTATATGAAGTAAATCAGGGTGTTTTTCTGTTACCAGGTTTCCTATGTATGTCAGTACCTCATCAATCAAAATGTTTGTCATTGCATTGAAATTAGCAGTAGTCTTAACTCTGCAAATTTTAAGAGTTACACTTTCAGGATGGGGACAGCTACCTGTGCAACCCCATTTTGTAACTTTGGAAGGCTTATTAAAACTGCTCCAATGAGGTTGAACCGAATAGTTGTTCTCTGGTACATTTGTATGCACATTTTCAACTGTGAATCGTTTTATACTAAAAATGTGGATACAGGAAAATACAAGGTGAATATAACGAACAGTGATTTATCTCATTACTGTTACAATCAATAGAAAATAGAGAGTTGGGCAAATACTAAACACATCAGAGGTGGGATCAAGCACAGAAAAAACGAAAATATGTTTGAAATAATGACCATTCTTACCTTAAAAGTTGATCAACATTTAGTCGGAATCGACAGTGTGCAAATATCATAAACCGCTAGAGTTTGTTTAATATATTGAAAAAAGTGTTTGCACCCCGGTGAACCTGCATTGTAACGTAGAATCAATACCTTTAAAGAAAACATGAGTGTATGCCATGCCAGAAAACTGTGAATTACATCATAAAATTTGTGAATTTCAAAGGCTATCGAATCGTCAGGCTTTTAAAAAGGTGTGCATGGACTAGTTCTGTAATCACGTACGCTTATGGTATCCCTTTAGAAATAGGGCCTTGCAAATGCACCAGGTTGGAACGTCGGATTACTCAAAATTGGTACCGTATAAGTTTTACATTATGACCCGTGGGTCGAGGCCTCTGCTGGTGGACTGTTAGACCCCGAGGGTCTCTACAGCCCAGTAGCTAAGTACTTCGTTACTAGCTTGAAAATACGGATGTATATTTAATAGCTGTTATAAAATTTAGAAATTCATTTCAAAATTAAGGATTATCTCCCTCATGCATAGCTCTTATCCTTAGACGAATTTGACTCCACTTTTTTGGCACACTGTTTTTGCCTATAATAGCTCTTAAACTTCATTGTTATTTCGGATTTCAAACATTTCGGTTGAGCATCACTGAAGAGACATTATTTGTCGAAATGCGCATCTGGTGCATCAAAATTGGTACCGTATGAGTTTTACATTATATTACTTCCCGCTATAGAAATCTATACGAATTATCCGTAATGTCGTTAATTGTTGACATAATAGCTATAATAGACGTAGTGGAGTGTTTCTCCAATCATGCAATCAAAATCAGACAACAAAGTGAACAAATATTTTGCAGTAGCTTCATGAGATAAAAAAAATTCCATGAATCAAATTCGTGGACATATGAATGGGGGTGCATTGTATCTTTTAAAATGTTTAATAAGTGTTGGTTTATATTTTTTTTTTAGTTTTCAATGAAATGTTTTCAAATCTATGTCTTGGTATATTTATGGAGTCTACACAGTTTTGTGTAATCAAGAACATTTAAACGGAAGAATGTGTGCTCATTGTGATTGATTTGAACTATATAACTATATAAGTCTTTTATAGATGAGGGAATGGGGTAATACAACAAAAGGCATATGGATGTACTACAATGTACATTAAACTAAAACATGATATGATAGTGGATAAACACACGCGAGTGTATGCATGTACATCCTTTTGTATTTATTCTTATGGGTGTATACTAGTGTCTCTTACTGTTTGCTATTGTATATTGGCAGTAATATTTCGTGATGATACTAATGATGGCATTCAAGGTAATTACAGCTCTATAGTCAGAGATTGATATTTAATATAAATCTTCTCAACCAAATTTAATATTATAACTGGTATAAATGGTAAACAATGTATGTTAAACGTAGGGGTAAAATACACATATTCTAACTCGTATAACACTCTAAGTTTTTTTTTTCCATATATGATTGCTATACACATCTGCTTTGTACTTATATTTCTTTTTGAAAATGAATATCAACGGCAAATTCCCAGCCCATCTTTATCACAAACGGGATGATTTCAGCTTCTACATCGATATTCATGTAGCAATATTCCGTTATCACCTGCATATAGTGTTTATATCTCTCAACTGATTCGATACACAAGATCTGCTGCTGCTTATGATGAATTCTAAAATCGAGGCAGCTACTCTCAAACAAGTTTATATTTCAACAATCTCGTTTAAAGTCAACATTTAGTGTTTCATATAAATTCGCGTATTCTTTAAACAAAAGTCAATTTTTTAGTTGTCATTTTTGCATGCTGTTGGTGGTGCTATCGGAGGCATGCTTTTGATGCAATGTTTTTGGAGTTTTCGCAACACGTCCATGAATACAAATACAATTGCACTAGTCTTCGTTTATATGAAGTAAATCAGGATGTTTTTCCGTTACCAGGTTTCCTATGTATGTCAGTACCTCATCAATCAAAATGTTTGTCATTGCATTGAAATTAGCAGTCGTTTTAACTCTGCAAATTTTAAGAGTTACATTTTCAGGATGGGGAAAGCCACTTGTGCAACCCCATTTTGTAACTTTGAAAGGCTTATTTAAACTGGACAAATGAGGTTGAACCGAATAGTTGTTATCTGGTACATTTGTATGCACATTTTCAACTGTGAATCGTTTTATACTAAAAATATGGATAAAGGAAAATACAAGGTGAATATAACGAACAGTGATTTATCTCATTACTCTTATAATCAATAGAAAATAGAAAGTGGGGCAAATACAGATCCCTAAACACACCAGAGGTTGGATCAAGCACAGAAAAAAAACTAAAATATTTTTGAAATAATGATCATTCTTACCTTAAAAGTTGATCAACATTTAGTCGGAATCGACAGTGTGCAAATATCATAAACCGCTAGAATTTGTTTAATATATTGAACAATTATTTGCACCCCGGTGAACCTGCATTGCCACGTAGAATCAATACATGTAAAAACAATGGGTACATGTCAGAGCACTGTGAATAGATCATCAAAATTGTGCATTTCGGATGGTTATCGGAGTGCCAGGCTTTTAAAATAAGCATGTATTGGGATGATTTATACCCTTGGCCTAGTTTTATAGGATGTATGCAGATGTCATCCGTCTTTAAAGGGGGCCTTGCAAATACACCAGGTTGGAACGTTGGATTATACTATTCCCCGCTATATATATCTATACGAATTATCCGTAGTGTCGTTAATTGTTGACATATTAGCTATAATATACGTAGGGGAGTGTTTCTCCAATCATGCAATCAAAATCAGACAACAAAGTGAACACATATTTTGTAGTAGCTTGATGAGATAAAAAAATCTCATTAATCAAATTCGCGGACATATGAATGGGAGTGCATTGTATCTTTTAAAATGTTTAATAAGTGTTGGTGTATATTTTTTTTTAGTTTTTAATGCAATGTATTCAAATGTATGTCACTGTATATTTATGGAGTTTACACTGTTTTGCGAAATCAAGAACATTTAAACGGAAGACTTTGAAGCGGAAAGCTGTATTTCTTATGTTATATTTATTGCGAGAGTTATCGCTCTTGTCATTTGTATTTCTTATGTTATCTTTATTGCGAGAGTTATCGCCCTTGTCATTTTAATTGCTTGTTAGACATACTCAAATAAATATTTCATGATGGTTAGTTTTGAATTAAAGTACATACAATTATAATCATTGTGTGTTTCTATAGTAGATTCTATAAGGATTAGCCAGTTTGGGTATGATTAGTATTTTGTTTTAATTTGTAAGTAATTATACACTACGGATCATATATGGTAATGTGTATATATGGGGTTTTCTACACGATGGGTTAAAGGACGGTTCTAGAGGTAAAACTCGACAAACCCTGTAAGGTACGTATAAGTGTGTGGACTTCCCTACTTATACTGTACGTCCTAATAGGAAGTGTGCGGTCATCCCTGCGTATTACTGCCAGAGTGTGTTGTCAAACCCTGCTCTGGGTTGGCATCTTTTAGCTACAAGTGTGCAGACATCCCTGCTTGTTGCTGCGCAAGATCTGGTGTGAGGACATCCTTGCCTGTCTTGTGGTAGAGCTCTGGTGTGCGGACATACCTGCCTTGTCTCTGATTAGAACCCGTATTTATATAGTGATAGGTGTGCGGTCATCCCCACCTATCACTGCGCAAGGGCAGGTGTGCGAACATCCCTTCTTGTCCTTGTGGAAGTGAGCTGGTGTGTGGAATTCCCTGCCAATGCACTTGTTCGCTACCAGTCATTAGATCCTATATAGACGCAGTAGAACTGATTAAATCTGCTCATTCTACATATTGGCAGCGACTCAGGGTTATCTGTTTCTATCACGGGTACGAGCCCGCGGGGGTTCACAGGCAGTGACCTCCCTTGCATGTTACAAATGTGTGCTTATTGTGATTGATTTTAATTGCATAACTATATAAGTCTTTTATAGATGAGGGAATGGAGTAATACAACAAAAGGTACACGGATGTACTACAATATACATTAAACTAAACCATGATATGATAGTGGATAAACAGACGCGAGTGTATGCATGTACATCTTTTAGAAGTTATTCTTATGGGTGTAATTTAGTATTTCTTACTGTTTGATATACGTGTAGTATAAATTTCATTCAAAGTAATAACATATATTAGCGGTGATATTTCTTGATATTACTAATGATGGTTTTCAAGGTAATTACAGCTCTATAGTCAGAGGTTAATGTTTCATATAAATCTTGTCAACCTAATTTAATACTATAACTGGTCTAAATGGTAAACAAGGTGTGTTAAACGTAGGGGTAAAATACACATATTCTAACTCGTATAATACTGAAAGTATGTTTTATACCATATACGATCGCTATTTTAATAGTACATTTATTTCGTAGATAACAAAAGCCCAGACGTTTTAGGAAAATATTTAATGTCTTTTAGATACAAATTATTCACTTCTGAATTAAATATGACAAACAGCTAGCGTTTCTTAAATACAGTGAACAATTGTCTACACATCGGTGAACATAAATTACGACGTTGAATCAATATCTTTAAAAACCAGATCTTACATGGCTGCATAATGGAACATTTGCGTATCATATCTTCAAAATCTCGTACATAATGACGCACTCTGGATCATATCTTCAATGGTACTTCTGATGACCTAGGCTTTTGAATATATATGAATCAGTTGATATATATATATATCTATATATATATATATATATATATATATATATATATATATATATATACATGGGCCGAGGCCTCTGCTGGTGGACTGTTAGTCCCCGAGGGTCTCTACAGCCCAGTAGCTAAGTACTTCGTTACTAGCTTGAAAATACGGATGTATATTTAATTGCTCTTATAAAATTAGAAATTCATTTCAAAATTAAGGATTATCTCCCTCATGCATAGCTCTTATCCGTGCACGAATTTGGCTCCACTTTTTTGGCACGCTGTTTTTGGCTATATTTAGCTCTAAAACTTCATAGTTATTTCGGATTTCAAACATTTCGGTTGAGCATCACTGAAGAGACATTATTTGTCGAAATGCGCATCTGGTGCATCAAAATTGGTACCGTATAAGTTTTATAAATAAATAAATATATATATATATATATATATATATATATATATATATATATATATATATATATATATAAGCACTGAATAGGCCACGACACTGTTGGTTATTTAAAACTCAAATTTTCGACGCATCCCGCGTCTTTATCAAGATACATATATTACATCAACAAATAACACGCAAAAACGACAAGTATCGATAAACTACATTGGTGATATATATATATATATATATATATATATATATATATATATATATATATATATCCTTGGTCTATTTTGTAAGAAAAAAATACGTCATTCCTTTATAAATTGCGTCTTGTAAACGCTTTATGTTGGAAAGTTAGTTTATATTATATCTAGAGATACTGTGTCGTTAATTATTGACATGATAGCTATAGTACACGTAGAGAAGTCTATCACTATGGTAATGTAATCAAAATCAGACACAATTTGAAAACTTAAGTCTGGGGTTTTGTGCTATCCTGTTTAAATAATGGACATCATCATGATTATTATTATATTAGGTGAAAACTTTCATTTGAAATAAATCACGTGATACTAAATGTCTACAAGAAATTAACTTGTTTTATTATGAATTATTATGAAAATTTTACCTTAGGCGTAAGCTATAAATGCCTCAATATAAGTCTTTGGTACTAATAGTGTGCGCGTGTATGCCCGTGTATTTATTTTATTTTTCAATTTTGTGTACTAAAATAACTATAGCGCTCTCTTAAAAATCTGGACTAAAATGAATATTTTGCAGTAGCTTCATGATACAAATGGATATAAAAAATCCCATTAATCAAATTCATGGTCATGTAAATCGGAGTGCATTGTATCTTTTAAAATGTTTAACATTAACTGTGGGTTTATATTTTTTTTTTAGTTTCCAATGAAATATGTTCAAATCTATGTTTAGGTATATTTATGGAGTGTACACTATTTTATGTAATCAAGATTACTTAAACGGAAGCATGTGTGTTTATTATGATTGAATTGAACTATATAAGTCTTTTACAGATGGGGGGTATGGAATGACACAGCAAAAGGTACATGAATGTACTACAATGTACACGAAAGTATACCATCATATGATAGTGGATAAACACACGAGAGTATATGCATGCACATCCTTTAGAATTTTTCTTATTGGTGTATATCAGTACCTCTTACTGTTTGATATAGTATAATGGCAGTAGCATTTCATGATAATAGTAATGATGGTTTTCAAAGTACTTAAAGCTCTATAGTCGGAGATTAGTGTTTTATATAAATCTTGTCAACCTCCTAATTTAATACTATATCTGGTTTATGTGGTAAACACGATATGTTAAAAGTAGTGGTAAAATATACATATTCTAACTCGTATAATACTCTAAGTTTGTTTTATACCATATATGACTGCTATATACATCTGCTTCGTACTTATATTTCTTTTTGAAAATGAATATCAACGGCAAATTCACAGGTCATCTTTATGACGAACAGGGTGATTTCAGCTTCTCCATCGATATTTATGTAGCAATATTCCGTTGTCACCTGCATATGGTGTTTATAGCTCTCAACTGATTCGATACAGGAGAGCTGCTGGTACGTATGATAACTTTTAAAATTGAGGCAGGCTCTTTTCAAACAAGTTGATATTTGAACAGTCTCATTTAAAGTCAACATTTCGCAAATTCTATAGTCATTATAATACTGTAGTTTGTCAATGCAACCAATCATTGGATAAAATGCTGTCTGACATGATTCACACCGATTATTAGACCGTTTTAGGCACATTGATTTTGACAACAAATAACTCCGTTTACCTGATCAAGACATTGGGACCATGACGGGTGCGACCGATCGTCAGGGGATGTTTACTCTTCCTAGGCACCTGGCCCCACCTTTGATATATCCAGGGGTCCGCGTTTTCCCAAACTCTTTATTCTGTATTCCTTATATGAGTTGTGACATTGATAACTTAGTTATCTTCACCTTTTAATTTTACATCTTTTTGGAGTTTTAACTCTCCACGCTTCTTTCAGAAATACAATTACAGCACAGTGGTAGTTTATACGCATCGGAAACGTGCAATTACGAAGTAATTCTCCACATTCGTTGTTCATTGCAGATTTCTCCCATTCAGTTTCATTCATTCAACACCTCTGAACTCGCCGTACCTGCAACGGTTGGACATGCTGTACTTTTGTTGATTGATATGGGTACATTTATTAACAGCATTTTATAAACAATCAAGATTATCTTAATTAGTTCTAGACGTTGTGTTTCTTTGCATTTTCAATGTTAAATCCACCGCGGTAATAAAATGTAGTACACTACCTAGATATGATGCTTAATTGAACAATATATGCCACTACTAATCCTTATTGTCCAACGATCCTATAGCGCAAAGTTTTTCCTTTACTATGAGTGAAAAAAAACCAAACATGGTCTAATTACGACTTATAATCGCTATTTGTGTGATGTGTCGTGCGTCATTCTAAACTCATATTTATTTAGCAACTTTTCATTATAACCTGCATGAAAGGTGAAGGCAACGAACAGTGATGCTGTTTATGTCTTTTAACTGATTCGATACGCAAGAGCTTCTTTTGTGTATGATAAGTTTTTAAATCGAGACAAGCTATTAACAAACACGTTGATGTTAAAGGGGTTTTAACAGTTTCGTTTAAATTCAGCATTTCGTAAATTACGTGGTCGTTATAACCTGGAACTAGCCAATACAACCTACAATGGGGTCAAATGCTGTCTGACGTGTTTCATACCGATTGTTAAACCATTCTTGGTACACTGATTTTGACTACGGATAACTCCGTTTACCTGATCAAGGTATAGGGCTCAGGGCGGGGGTGACGGGTCGACAGGTTATGCTTATTCCTCCTAGGCACCTGATCCCACCTCTGGTTTGTCCAGGGGTCCGTGTTTGCCCAACTTTCTATTTTGTATTGCTTGTAGGAGTTATGAGATTGGTCACTGTTCGTTATCTTTGCCTTTCATCAAATACTTTCTTAAAACGTTTGGGGTTTTGTTATTTACGAAAGTCTGTAAAAATGTGCGAAAAGCACTGTCTTTGAATATAAAACACATTTCAATATAAGAATAATTTTAAATAAATCGATAAATCCAATACAATCGCATATACATGCGCGGATCCCCCACCCTCCCCATTTCGTACTTAATATATGCGATTCATATAACATCCCCCTTGTAACAATGGTATGTTTCAAAAGAGAAAGAAAAACATGTTAGAACATTATATATGATATTGTACATAATCCTAGTGGTAACACAATGATGAAATACTTCAGAATTTCAGAATTTACATATGTTATTGCAGTGTGTTATTGCATATCTTATTGCAAAATTGCGGAGCTCCTCTCCACTGTTGTTGTGAGGATATCTTAAGATGTATTTACAAAACTAGAATTAATTAATGATTTTCCAGTTGTTAATAGCAATTGATATGGTTGGTGGTCATGAGAGGAGGGGAGGGGGGGGGGGGTAATCGTTTCAAGTATTTAGTTTGATGTTGACGGATTACATCAAAACAGTCAATGAAAACTACAGATACGTGGAAAAGGGTTAATGTGTCTGTATATCGACATGTTTACAAATGCATCGATCTCTAGTTGCAAAGGATTTATTTAAATGATCTTCAATCAGATATAAATTTGTTTTGTAACGTATTAATAATTTTTTTTGATGATTTTGAAATTGAATTATCTCTAAACTTTTTTTTTGCATGGTCATGAGTAATATTTTTAGAAAGCTATGAAATTTGAATTTTCAAGATTTACCCTATCAAAACCTGCGCTTGAGACTTATTTGTGAAATTACATCAATGAAAACACCTCTTGAAATAACTGATATTTCATCGAAAAAGATATATACCATTTTTTTTCAAAACAAAATTTCATACCCCCCTGTATCAATCCTATTATAGCAGAACTTTAAATATTAATACACCCTCCTGGAGTCTCATTTACTAAAACAATATCGTAGGTATGCATGAAAAAAAGGTAGCACAATATGATTTTAAATTACTCAATAATCTTCTATGTAACACATCTTTTCTCATGAAAATAAAGAAAACCGAATCAAACATGTGTGAATTATGTAAGAAGATATTGCAGACAATGAACACTTGATTTATTTTTGTGAAACTGTAAAGCCTACATGGGAAATAACGTCAAATTTGACATGAAATGGAAACACATTCTTATTGGATTTTATTTTGAAAACAACCACAGAATTGTCATTTTGAATAACGTAATTTCTACTATAGCAACTGTTATTTATAAATACAAGATGTACTGTAGAATCAAATAAATTGAAGAAAGTACCGAAAATAAATCCATGCATGTTAAAGCTTCTTTAAAGATGTACTCTCATGTATACAAAAGGCTACATACAAATTTCAATGATATGTTGGAAAAAATTAGTAATATATTGTGATGCAATTATATATATATCAATGTTTTCTTGTTATCAAGACATGCGCCCGAATATCTTGAACATTGTGGGCACTTTGAAATATGAATAAGCTATTACAATAAAATTTAAAAAACACAACTTTTTTGCATTAGCAATTAGCAAGCACGAAATTTGTATTAATTTTCTCACAATCGGTGGTCATATATAATTTCGTTGCACTAGCTGTGGTAGAATTAACGATATCGTGCTTCCATACAATATACGTTGGTTTAAAAAGGTCAATAAATCTCGCAAAAGTCCATTATGACAGGTATTCAAATGTCGTAGTTTTCGGAGCAGAACACAGTGAAAAATAGGTGTGTTCTTTATAGATTTACAACAAAAACATTTATACATACCGTATGTAGCGCGCTTCACCTCTGTCAGGATCATCAAACAAATACGGTGGAAGAACCATAAAAACACTAAGTGAACAATTGTGGAATAAACTGTCACTGGAACTTCGAGAGCTTGAAGCACATGGTGCATTTCACAAGAACCTAAAACACTCTTGTTCAAGCGTGAATATACCCTGTAAATGTAAAATTCAGTGTAATATCAAGGATTCCATGTGCAAGCTCTTGCAAACTGAATTTTGATCCAGCATACGAATACCTGTATGCCAATTGTATCTTTGCAAGTCAAAGTCGACCACTTTGTCATTTTACTAGCATGTTTTATTCAAATTCTTTCTATTGTTTTATCATTTCCTTTATAGCTCTTGCAGGTCTTTAATTAGTATATCATAATGATTGTTAACACAAACATTGCACAGTGCAAAAAAAAAAACCCAACTATATGTAAGTTTGCGCTTTATAAATGAATAGAATAATAATAATAATGATAATATATTGAATCGACATGTGAATGAAAACGATTATTGTTAATAAATAAGATATCGTCGATATATCTAAATGTCGAGTTGAAGGCCACAACAAGAATTTTTTTCTTCTCATGTACAAACATTTAAATAAACTATGTTTCAAAAGAATATAAAACCAGGCCAGCTGATAAAAGAACACTATTCATGCCGAAGTAAATTCCAGCAGACTGTTGAAAGACTTTGCTTTAACATACGTCGATATTCGTAGGAATATTTTTATGATGTGTCCTCACCATTCTTTTATTATCATCGGAGGCTAATAAATGGTGCGGCCTTTTGGACGAGACCGCGAAAAGCGAGGCCACGAGTCAAATCACGTGTGGCACGATAAAGATTCCTCCCCGCTCGAAGGTCATAAACGCTGAAGATAAGCCTAAATTTTGTAGCCATTCACGGCCGGTGTTGTAGAGTGAGCCTTCCCCCATAATGAGACTTCCTCCCGGAAGCCTGACTCTAGAATGAGCCTTCCCCCTTGGGAGAAGGCTCACTCTAGAGCAGGAGAACCCCGGGGAAGTGTCACTCTAGAGTCAGACTTCCCCGTGGGAAGACCTACTCTATCACTAGTTGTAGAGTCAGACTTCCCCCTTTATTTATTCCTGATCAACTACTATACAATTTATGGAGGCTGTCGATATACCAAGACCTTTTTCAGCAGGGCATTAAGTTACTTTGCTTAAGTCGTTCATCAAACTCAAGAAAAGAAAACGGCGAATAAAACATATTGGAATTAATAAGTCATTTTGTTTGAACCATAGACCTTGGACTTTGACCCACACAATACCTAAGCCTTGGTTAGTTTTAGAAGTTTGGAAAATGAAATGAGGAAATTTCGAATTTATGTTTCTTTTCATCTGCGTACAAATATCGGTTATGCTTTTAAACTTGTACAACTTCAGGTAGGTAGGTTGTTAGGTAGGTAGGTACATGTAGGTAGGTAGGTAGGTAATTCTCTGTCCGATAAACTAAAATTTATTTCATAGTTTGCGCAGGAGGGGATGAAAGCGGGGTTGTCCCTCTAGAACGATATTTCGAGAGGGTGTTATGCCTCTAAAGTGAGTCTTTCCCGAGGGGTAAGGTTTATTCTAGAGCAAGTCTGCTGGGGGGAAGGCTCAGTCTAGAGCGAAACTACCGGGGGTAAAACTAACTCCAGAGCGAGACTTCCCGGTGGAAACCTCATTCTAGAGCCAGACTTGCGCACGGGGGAAGGCTCACTCTAGAGCCAGACTTACCCCGCGGAAGTGTCATTATGGGGGGGGGGGGGTCTGGTTCAATAACACCGGCAATGGTGATGCCTCGATATGAGTGAAAGATTATCGAGTGAGACGTTGAACAATATATAATAAACCAACGGATGGTCTCAACTGGCCAATAATATTTAGAATTACAAAAGCAGTATACTGAAAACAAACAAAAAAATTATTTCGAAACATTTATAGTAACATAATGTTTTACAGATGATCACATGGAACGAATATCATATAAAACAGTGTATTCCCTGTGAAAGTAGGTCATGTACGCTCTGAAGGTAACTTTTCAGCAACAAAAACATCTCTCCATCATTTTGGAAATAATAATTTTTCAATGTAAATATTGTCATTTCATGTTCGGGGATTATGACAGTATATATAAAATACCAACAGGAACACAATGATCTAATTCATTGTGAGATTTTTAAGAAAAACAAATGTGTTCCAAGCAATTTAATGTGTACAAAAAGATCAATCGATGGGGAATGCTTTATGACAATTCATTTAATTTTCCGAAAACGATATCCAGAGACGTAAAAATACACATTGTTGGTTAAAGTAATGAAATGTGAAGATAACGAAAAGTGATTAATCTCATAACTCATAAAAACAATACAAAATGGAGAGTTGAGCAAACACGGACCCTTTGATATACCAGAAATGGGGTCAGACGGCGGGGTGAGTAAGCATCCCCTGTCGACCGGTCAAATTCGCCTTGGGTCCTATACCTTGATCAGGTGAACGGAGTTATCCGTAGTCAAAATCAGAGTACCAAGAACGGCCTAACAATCGGTAGGAAACATGTCAGACAGCATTTGACCCAATAATAGGTTGTATTGGCAAACTAGATCGTTATAATGATCATAGAATTTGAGATATGTTGAATTGAAAGGAGAGCGTTGAAATTTCTGCACCATCAACTTGTTCGTCAATAGCCTGGTTCGATACGATTAAAGACAATATATAAACACTCTTTCACGTTGAAATAAGTAACAGGATATAATTCAAAGTTGAGTGGTTAAAGGGTCCTATTACGAAATGTGGCTGTTTAAAGAGAAGCATGACCTAGTTGTCTTTTCTTCAAATTTAAAAACAAAATATAAATAACACAAAGTTAATGATATAAATCTTATGTGTGAACTTTAGAATATAATATACGATTAATTAATGATAAATAAAGGTTAAGTTTTGACAAAAATGACAGGTCGCACCGTCTCAGGACTGTACTTGGCGTACAACCAAGCTATCCCAACCTGATGAAAGCTTAACATAAGTCCTTGGATAAGAGTTATCATGTCCATTAACGATCTAGTTTGCCAATCCAATCTTTCATTGGGTCACATGCTGTCTGATGTGTTTCATGTCGATAGCTCCGTTTACCTGATCAAGATATATGGTTCACGGCGGAATTGACAGGTCGACATGGGTACTTACTCCTCCTAGGCACCTGATCCCAAATATGGTGTGTCCAGGGGTCCGTGTTTGCCCAAGTATTTATTTTGTATTGCTTATATGAGTTATGATATTGATCACTGCTCGTTATCTACACCTTTTATCTACATTCCTAAACAACCTGGCTAATTACTCAGTAACTAATACCAAATAAGACACACTCACTCGCCGCAGCTAATTGATGAAACTCTCCAGCTGCACCAACTGGGTATATTCGAACCTCTAGTTTTGTCTCTAACATTTTAAACGGTCCTCCAGCGACATGTAAACTGCGGGCCCCCTGCCCTGAAGATAATATAAGAACTAATCCCATCGAGCTGGTCATTTTGAAGCCCATTCTGTAGCCCCGCATTTCACCCTTGGGTGCCCATTAAGTGACCCCACATGACGTACCACTGCCGACCACCTCGCTGCACTGAACTTGTGAAATGAAAAACGACATTCAATCTTGTGAGTATCATTATTCTTTTGCAGGATTTATATCCCTGGATTAATCTAGGTATGAAATATCTTATTATCTATACCAGATTGATGAATGATAAGTTTGTTAGAAAAGGCAAATGTTGACATTTCAAAAAGAATATGATTTGTACCGATGCATCATCAACACACTTTTGTGCACAGGAATGATTCCAAAAATATGTAAGTGTACACTTCGTGAGTCTTACAATGTCTCCTAGTGATTCTTATCATCCATCTTTTATTTGCACCTCTTCTTTCTCTCGTACGTTTTCAGATATGTGCGACGGGGTATAAATATGCGTCGCTTGCCGATGACCTGACGTTGACGTTCCCATAATATACAAAACCATCCACATTGTCCTCAACCCTCTCGTAATGATCATTTACTTCACTTACTTCTGCTGACAGCTCTAGGTTCTCCCCAGCTATTTCTAATCCATCTGTATTTAGCTCCATATTCACAGCAGATTGTTCTTTCTGTATACGGCCATAGGATCGAGGTATGTTTTCAAAATGCATCCTTTTTCTTTGACACATTTTGTTAAAAATATAGAACATGCAGAATATAGAAAATATTACAGCAAAAAATCCAATAACAGCAATAATCCCTAAAAGTAGTATTTTGGTATTATCGAGCTTAGATGGCGATTGTGTCGTACTTGAAATGGAATTCACTGTTTGCTTCTCGTAGGATATCGTTTCTATATGCGCAGTGGTCTCTATTGCTAAAGAAACGGGAATTGGTTGACCTGTAGATTGAAAGCATATTTCGATATTACGATCGACCATTTTAAACAAATTCAAAAGCAATGCATAGGTCCTTTCAGAACCCCAATTGCATAAAACAAATTCTAACCAAAGCGCCATAACTTTAGATAACGATAATAGAAAATCAAGAATTAATCGCCCCGTCTTCTTTAGCGAGCTATAACACAAGGTTGGTATCAATGTATCATCCCATAATTATTCAATGATGGTAAGAATTAGCATAATAATGATTTTGAAGTTTGTGTAAACCTAATGCAAAATGACATATAACTAAAGCGACTACCTTGAAAATTAAAACTTTTATGTATTATGGTAAAAGGTTACAAATTACAAAAACACAAAGAAAGTAAAATGTCTGTATTTGAATGGAATGGGTTAAGGAATAAAAGAAAACTTTACTCATTTTATACGATATAATCTAAGTTGGGACATTATACGCTATGTTGCGGTTTATAATGAGTAAACTGCCACAATCGGCTTTATATCGTGTAAAATGAATGCAAATTACTTTGACTCATTAAGCCAATAAAAAGGAAATTTGATGGAGATTTGGAGAGATTCACATATTTTAGAGGGCAACGTTGTTTGACGGGCAAAGTAGAGATGTGTAGATGACGAGAGATAGTAAATATGAGTTATCGTATTTGTGAAATGAGCATTGTGTGTTAAGATACTGGAGTGAACTGATTAGGGATCACTGCTATTGTGTAATGGACCTTCTGAAAACTGTTTAAGGTGGGTCCTTAGTCCTGGATTTTGGGGTTTAGGTAGCATTTTTTTGTTTGGAATCAATAAATTAACATTCGGGGTAATGAAAAAAGGCAAATCAGTTAAGGATTTCCATATTAATTTTCATAACAGACACTACTGAAGTCATGTACCCCTATATAGATTTTTTATGAAATTCATTGGAATGTTGTTATTTTAAAATAAAAACAATAAAATATTTTTTTTAATTGCATTCATTTATCGGGAAACATGTCAATAACCAAAACACATGTCATTTTCAATATGTTCATCAAGTTTTAGAATAATATGTGCAAAATTATTGAATTAGCGTTATTCTACAAAATGTTTAAAAAACAAACAAATGTGGACACATTTTCCTTATAGCATGGTTTACATATAATTTTTTCTGTTTATATTAGTAGATGTACATCTGTTATAGTTATTTAAGAAAAAATCCATACCTTTCCTTAATGATTTCAAATCTATAGCTTCCAGAGTATGTATACCCTCATAAAAAACGGAAGTCTGGCACCATACAGTTGAGCTATTCAAAATCCCTCGGGATTAAAATTTTATGCAATTTCATGAAAAGACACAGATAATGATTCCTTATCACCTTGGTAAAATGTTTGTCAAAAATAAAGGAAATCTATCACATAATGAACTTGATAATTAATTTAATGAAAACAGAGTTATTGTCCTTGGATTCAATATTTTGAAACATATCATTGACTATTCATATGTAACTAAGACTTTTGAAATATTTTATGGCTAACAAGATTTTTTTTACAATAACGTTTGGAAAAGGCTCCAACAAAAATATTCCTGTCATTAAATCATTGACTTTGCAAAATCCTATGACGTCACAGAAGTGTGGAACGACGTTAACATTATCACTCATTAGAAAAGTTTGAAAGAAAATGTAATTCAGAGGCATCATTCCAATTGTGAAAAATTATTCATACACATTTATACAACATACATATATACATCTGATACCATGGCGATCTGGATTAGAATTGGTCATCAGTATTCCTTGCTTGTTGTAAGGGGCGATATAATGGGATGGTCCTTCGGATGAAACCGCAAAAACTGATCCCCCGTGTCACAACATGTGTGGCACCATAAAGATCCCCCAGCCCAAAGACCGTCATCCCCGAGCATAGGCCTAAATTTTGTTGCCCTTCAATGAGTAAGGTGACGTCCCCATATGAGTAAAAAAATCTCAGAAAGGACGTTAAACAATGTACAATCAACCGATCATATAGAAATGGTAACCATATTGTATGAAAAGACGAATGACCCGGTAAATGAATACGTTGGTAGTATGTACATTGCAAGTTTGAATAACTTAGAAGATACCGTTTCTGACATCAGAAACATTCTTTAACTTCCCCCTCATCCATCCACAAATATAAGTCATGTGCATAACCGAGTGAAGATAAAGAAATGATCAATCTCTATATATAGAGACTGACTTGACGATTTCTATGAAACACGTCACATAGAATTTGCAAAATGCTGATTGTAAATGTCACTGTTGAAACCCCTGTAACATCAACTTATTTGTCAACAGCCTGTCTCAATTTTGATTAGTAATCATACGCAGAACATGTTCTAGCATATTTAATCAGTTGAAAGACATACATGTATAAGCCATATGTAGGTGATGATGGGGTATTGCTCCATAGATATGGAAAGTTAACGATGGACTAGCTGAAGACATCTTTTTCTCTTAAAGTTGAATCATCAATTTGCCGTTAAAATCCATGTTAAAAAATTCAGATATGAGGCTGATATTGAAGACTCTGTGATGTCTTTTATTTCGAGTTCACTGGAATATATGTTATGAGACTGATCACTGTTTGTTATCTTCACCTTTTCATCAACTCAAGATATGAATATTGATCTCTTAAGACATTAAAATTATCGTTATAACGATCTGCTTTACCACTTCAACTTTTCGTTGATCAAATGCTATCTGGCATGTTTCATACGACTTATTAGGCTGTTCTTCCAACACTAATTTTGACTGCAGATTACGCCATGTACCTGATCAAGATAAAATCCCACGGCGGGTGTGATCGGTCAGCAGGTGATGCTTATTCCTCCTGGGCACCAGATCCCACATTTGTTACATGTATGTCAAGTGACGCATGTTTGAACTACTGTTAATTTTGTATTCTTTATAGAAGTTACAAAATGTATCATCATTCGTCATCTTCACTTTTTCATCAATGAAAATGAAAATTAATGATTCAACACGTCATCGGAATAGCTAAATGTAAGTTGAAGGAAACATCAACATATTTTTTCGTCCAATATAGATTATTCTTCAACAAATGCTGCCTAATAAGAATACAAACAATGTCATCTGATAATGGATTGCAGTGGATGCGCATTGGAATTTCAATATGCTGTTGAAAGACCTGATCACCAAAGACTACGTAATATTGTCAATGAAAAATACATCATCTTGATATCAACCTCACAGTACTTGTACGTAGAATCAGAGTAGTATTTGAAATGGTAATTTCCTGATGAATGATCACAAGATACAGATATATTCGTGTTCCATTGTTATTGACGAAAAAGGTGTCCATAATGTCAAAAAGTCTGGTCTTTAATGTATGGTTAGGAATGATCATGTAAAGTGTTGAAATGTTATCTGTTTGATTTTGATGTTCTTGATTTGGGAAAAGTTTTGTGATAACCTTTACTGAATCCCGCTACGCATATCTATTTTTTCTTCTTCTGTAGTTTGAGAATCCATGTAGTAGCATACATTCATTCATTACAACCCTTGATGGTTTAAAGAGCCTGATATAGGAAGCATCCATGATAACATAATTCAAACTGTAATTTGATGTTGAAAAATCCAAGCATGGTTTTGTTTTCTTCAAATAAACCTATTCAAAACTTTCAATGGGACGAAATAAAGTGTTGTGCAAATATGATGGACACCGAACGTCTGTGAAGGAAATGCGATATTGCGTGTCTTTGCTTTAGTATGAACGATCTTCATGATCTGTTTAAGCCTTTGTATATCGGGATCCCGATCACATTCACATTATTTCCTTGTGCACCAATAATATTTTTCACACTATCTATCTTGTAATTGTACCCATATTGATATTCAATGAAAGGTGAAGATAACAAACAATAATCAATCCCATAACTCCTATAAGCAATAAAAACAGAGAGTTGGGAAAACAAGGACCCCTCGATATACCAGAGGTAGGATCAGGTGCCTTGGAGGAATTAAGGATCCACTGCCGACCGGTCACACTCGCCGTGAATCCTATATCTTGATCAGGTAAACGAAGTTATCCGCAGTCAAAATCAGTGTAGGAAACACACCAGACAGCATTTGACCCAATGACAGGTTGTATTGGCAGACTAGATCATGATAACGACCACAGAATTTGTGAAATGCTGACTTTCAACAAGATCGTTGAAACCACTGCACCATCAACATGTTTGTCGGTAGCCAGCTTCGATTTAGGCATTCAAATGATTGCTGGTTTTATTGATCACTTGTATATATCATGCATGCATAATGTATCTATCAATCATGTACATGTATACGATGGACTATGCAGAAAGTGTGTACTAGTCTAAAAAGATATCAGCCTGTTGCCCACAGACGTCGTTACCTCTGAAGACAACACAAACAAGGACATCGGGGTGTGAAAACAGATTTCCAGACAGTCTGTTCTAGGGATCCAAAGGATACGGAAGCACAGCGAGACAGTTGAACATGGAAGAGAAGGACAATTGGTAGGGGAAGCAGATGGAAAAACAAGTAAAACCTATTGTCTATATATGTGTTAAGGATGTTAGCTCCTGAGCTTTTGAGTACAACTGCGCAGGATGCTACAACTAAGTATTTGCTGGTTCAATACTGATCCCATTGGTGCAAATATATTACGCATCTATTGCTAAACTCTATCCAGTAAAAATGTTCTAATTCTGCATGATATTACAGTTTCTGTTTCATTCAATGTATCGTCTACTGTTATACCCCTATACTTGTATTTCAATTTTATAATTTATGATACATGTAGTTGAGACTTGGAAATAGTTCAAATGTTGTAATTTATTAACTTGGTTGACATATTTTTCCAAAGAGAACACCGATTCTTAAAAAAGTTTTAATAAATTTACCCGAAAATTTTGTATGAAAATTCAGTATTTTCGCCAATAATTCAAAAATTTGATCTCCAACCCCCACCTTTTAAAGTTGCATTTTAAATTAGAAGACCTGACCTTGAACATTATGTAAAATTTTAGAAATTAACATTACTCCTAATATGTCCTTTTAAACTCTCAATTTTGATATCATGAATTTTTTCGTATATCAAGTGCAAAAAGGTCATTATTTATTTCCTTCAATAAAATTAATTTCTTTTTTATCTGTAGTGTTAGAGGACATGATTATGTATCTATTTTATGTAATGATTGATTTGTGTTTCTTATGTTGTGTTGACACTAACAGAAAAATCAAGTTTAATTGAATAAATGTTAAGTGCAAAAAGGTCATGTTTAGAACACTATAGCTCAATAACAAGCGTTGCCAACCCAGTTTTTCTTTTAATTTCATAATTATCCTTCAATGCAGAAATTAAATTTACACTACCCAAAAACTGACATTGCTACAAATGTCAGGTGCGAACCTCTTTGATATATGTTGTACAATGATCTCTCTCTCTCTCTCTCTCTCTCTCTCTCTCTCTCTCTCTCTCTGTGTGTGTGTGTGTGTGTGTGTGTGTGTGTGTTTATCTTCTCTCTGTAGATGTGTTAATAGATGTGATACAAAGATCTTATAAACGTGGTCAAATGCATTAATATCATGTCGCTTAAAAATGTCCTATATATCCAAAGTGTGCATATGAATATTCCAAATTATCTGCAAGTAAGATCACAATGAATTCGTAATCATCAAATACATTACACATGGTATGTTTTTATCAAATTTCCTTTTTCATGAGAATATATCCAAACAGATTTTGTAATGGTGGAATGTTGTTAAAGAATTCTTCAGTCAGTAATTGTCGTAGTCACAACAGGTACGACTGGCACCTATAGTGACTGTACCTACGCTGTTTATAATCAGATATATCTTAAATATATGAACTGTTTTGAAGTTTAGACTATACAACTTTGTTGATATCATTGCAGTTATGCGACTATATCTTTCACAGATGATAATCCATTGTTTAATTACATGTAGGGAACTACACACAAATGTCATGTATGTTTCACCATTAATAAAAGAAGGATGTTTTGGTGTGACCGGTCGGCAGGGGATGCTCATTCTTATGATCTCATTTCTTGTTATTCAGGGGTCCGTGTTTGTCCTACTCTTTATTTTGTATACCTTATAGGAGTTAGGAAATTGATCACTGTTCGTTATCCTCACCTTTCATTCATGTTATTTTAGTCAGCTACCATGCGTGGTTAGTACATTTAGCTTCCATATTAACTACAATTTGATGGATATTGTAGGATTGGGGTGGTTCATTACCACGCATTCTATCCAATGGCTCGTTTAATCACCTCACATATACATTTTCATCATCGAAATGGGGATAAAATTTATCAATTATCTGATGTGATTTTCTGTGTTTTTACCTAAAATGAACAAATTGTTTCGTTAGTGAAAAATAATCCATAGTTCGTTGTGATTTGGTGCATTATATAAATATTCAATAAAGTGTGTATGAAATACTCAGGCTTTCTAATTTTATCTTTAGAATTTAAAGCATTTTTTTTAAATTCCGGAATGTTCTTGATAAATTATGTCAAATAATTGAGAGGTTGTATCATTTCTATGGTGATATCATACTTCATAAGAGGTACTTTAACAACACTTTTGGTGCAATGAACAACCCCAACATCCACGGATGTCAAATGAAATATTAGTAAATATACTTATTTAACAAAACTCACTAGTTGTCCTGATACAGCCTGTAATATGGTGGCAGAAAGTTGATTCGCAAAGGCAAGTTTCTTGACATGCCTTACCATAGCTGGGATATTGGCATTGTAGTGAACACCTTATTCCATAAAGTCCTGGGCTACATTCTGTAAACAATTTAATGATATATGTAAACAACAGTTATAAATATGATGCATATGAATTTTCAATTTCTATAAGAACAAAAATGAAATTGTAATATGGAATATAGTTTGAATACAAAAAATTACCTTGACACGTTTTTGTTGTAATGTTCCATAAGTATCCTGCACAGCACACGTGTTCTCTTACGCTGATGGGTATAAGTATAATTCCATCATTTACGTATTTGAAAATTCATATCCAATGTATGATCACATGTATAAGCCGTTTATACACACCACATAAACTCTAATGATAATCCACTGTTTTGAATAAGCATCGATATGATTATTTATATAATTGCTGTGATTAGATTTAGAAAATCATTTCAAAATTAAGGATTATCTCCCTCATGCATAGCTCTTATCCTTAGGCGAATTTGAATTTGACTCCAGCCTCTCTCTCTCTCTCTCTCTCTCTCTCTCTCTCTCTCTCTCTCTCTCTCTCTCTCTCTCTCTCTCTATATATATATATATATGTGTGTGTGTGTGTGTGTGTGTATTTATTTATTTATATATAATACAATACAAAAAAACAGGAAAATATACAGTTCCAAAATATATTTAAATCAAAATCTATATTTTCCTGCTTTTTTATTGAATTATTATGACTGTGTGATATCAACTCTTTCTATCTGGATTATATATATATATATATATATATATATATATATATATATATATATATATATATATATATATATAAATTCTGTCTGACGTGTTTCATACCGATTCGTAGGCCGTTCTTGGCACACTGACTTCGATACGGATAATTCCGTTTACCTAATCCAGATATAGGGCTCACGGTTGATGTGACTGGTCGACAAGGGATGCTTACTCCTCGTAGGTATTTTATCCCACCCCTAGTGTGTCCAGGGGTCCGTGTATGCATAACTATCTGTTTGTATTGCTTATAGGAGTTGAGATTGATCACCGTTCGTTATCTTCGCCTTTCTGATATATATATATATATATATATATATATATATATATATATTAATGTGGGAAAACACATATTACAATGCTATGATTTATTCTCATGCGCAGATAAGTTAACACGCAAATAGTCAATGGTTGACCACATTCTGGAAAACTTGATGGAATTACTGTCAACCCTGTGTCACGCAGTCACCAGTTGTGCTTTGTATATACAATTGTAGGTTTTTGATTTACAATCCTAAATGCACATCATAAACTATAAAATGTATACATGTGCAATTACGTGCATTGTTCCGGATTCTTGCAAGTAAATCTTATATTTAGAGCTGATGAAATCGGGTCTGTTTTGGTGGTGGATTTGATTCAACGTACGACTTATTTGATAGAACTCATGAGAGGTATGACCGGTCAGCAGGGCATGTTGACTTCTCATAGGTACCTGATCCCAATTATAACCTTAAAGGAGTTATGAGATTGACCACTGTTCGTTATCTTCACCTTTCTAAATGACAAATTAGTTCACTCTTCCCTTTTAAAATATTTGTAACTTAAGTTTTCGAAGCAACAATACAATTAATCCCGGTTACATGATTTTAATGGCTTCGCATCGTTCTTTCAGATTTAGCGCTTTCCCTCCACAAGATTATCTCAATATATTTGAAACGAACACCTGTTTTACCATGTGAAGATAGTTCATTATGATATGCTAATTCAATTATTCACCCAGCTGTTCAAAATTGATCAAATTAATTACATCGATATTATTCTTGATTCCACCACGCTTAATCAGTTGTTGGTATTATCAAAACCCGGAAACAATCTAGCTGCATTCGGAAGATATACCCAGATACAAATTGTGTCACAATTCAAAATGATCGGTATACTCTGAGAAAATGGTTGTTTGGCATGAACTTTGATGACCGCTGATCGCGTTACACAGAATAACCATAGTGTCAAAATAGTATCTTGATTCATCAAGTGTACGACCTCATCTGCTGATATTGCTTGTTAACCTCCGTTGTAAAGAATGCATGACTTCATAATGCGACGTCAAAGTCAAACCTGCTTAGTGATTTTTCAGCGACAATTGATACTTACATAAACATGTACATGCTATGTACAATGGACAATTGTCCATGGGTATTATGCATTTCAATGATATTGAGTATCGCTTATACTTAAGCATTAAGCTGATATAAAGCACTGATGCTTCTCGGTTCCTATGGCATCACACCACGTTGCGTTGCAGTGGATATATCACTTAGATATCATTGTCATTGACGTGATTTTAGGTTACAATGATTGAATGTCCAAATATGTTTCCTATCTGATGATGGTGACATGTACTCATATTTAATGGATAAAGATTAAAGCTTTACTATTGCAACGGTATTAGCGTTACAGTGTACATCATGAAAATAGCTACTTAGAAGAATGTAACGGGTTTGGTAGTGATACCGTTTTCAAGTGGACAACATTTGTAGTGATCGAAAAAACTTGCATGCTCAACAGTATATTGACACTGTAATGCTTTCAGTTGTCGCGCCGTGTTTCCATCAGAACTGCTTAATCTTCCATCAAGACAATGTTTGGTGTCGTGATGTAACGTGTAATGAACTACATTCACCAAAACAATGTCGACAGGTTATGTTGCCCCTCAGAGAGTCACAATCTCTCAACAATGAAACTTGCGCAAAACATGTTAGATCGCGTTCAAATTCATCGGATACTTTACACGTCATGCACTTCCGGAAGAATGCTAAACATCCGTATGACTAATTTGTAACGATTTTTATGTGACTGAAAATTTGACCAGGGGAATACTCTTCATTGAGGTAGGAACATTGCAATGGCTACCACTTCATCAGCCTCGATATTTCTGCCAGAATAATGATGGTAAACTCTAGATTATTGTATTGTTCAATATGATACTAGTAGATAGTATCATTTTAAAGTTATAAAATCAAGGGACGTATTTGAATGAAATAATTGCAATATTACAGAAAATCGGAAGTGCAATTAAGTATATATTTAGTTACTAGGATATGCTAAACATATTTTTGTTTGATTGTTGAATTGGTATATAGATTTTCAATAACCATTAAAAACATCTAGAGCGAGGGGAAGGATATCTTTCTTTGTTTTCTCTCTCTGTGTGTGGTTTTCTGTACATATCTCCTTCATTCATTGTATTTTTATAGCAATTATATTAGCTGTTACTATTTTAGTCATTATTGTTTTACCAGAATTCTAATGTAATCCATTGTTAGTTTGGGTTGAAGGAGGTACTGATCACGATAACACACAGTAAGTTAATCACTAGAAAAGGTACATTTATCATGATGTCTTCACCAAACGCTCTTGCTTGAGTCAATGATTGTTTTTCAAAGGAAAAGTTAACGTTACATTGAATACCACGTTTAATGATGTCGCCTAATATACGGTATTGATTACATTTCAGGAAAATACAAACTACAAGATAGTGAAGTACAATAAAAGGTGAATATAAGGAACAGTGATAAATCTCTTAATTCGTATTAACAACACAGAATATAGACTTGGGCAAACTTGAACCCCTGGATATGCCAAAGGTGGAATCAGGTGCCTAGGAGGAGTAAGCATTCCCTGTCGATCGGTCACTTTTGCAACATATATATGGAAAGCTGACGGTGGGGGAAATTGAGTGGTTAATTTTCTGTTAACATCTATTTTCAGTAAAATATCTAAGTATAAGGTAGACGTACACGACTATCTACATCCTTATATCGGCTTCAGTGTTAAAACTGATATAAAAACGAAGTTCACATAGACAGGGGTTATTTTCTGATGAAAATCTCAAGCGTAAGAATAGGGGATATAAAAACTAGGTTTTATAGCCGAGGGTTTCTTTCCGTACAACGGCCAGGCAGTGTGCTAAAACACCCTGTTTAACTTGATTTTTCGATCGATTTTAATTAAAATATAAATATTTAGCTATTTTCAAAATATGTCTCACTATGCATATATTGTTAGAGAAAAATACTCACATTTAACAAGTTGAAGTTTTTAAGTAATATGTTTCACATTTAGAGAATCATATTTTTGTAAAAACTTGAAAAACCTACAGCACCAAAAATGATAAGAATATCTATAAGAACATGTGCAAATCTTCAAAACCTAAGGATAGCTAATAACAAATTGAAAAAAATTGGGAAATATTGGTATAGTGTATAGATTTTGGAAAAAATCACCCTTGGCTATATGAACCCGCTAAATATAACCTGCTTGTATACCAAAAAAAACAGGAGAAATTACTTGTTCTCTTATGTGATGTAAACTACTTACCCTTGACAAAGGCCTTTCATTCCTTCTGATGAAACAGTATTGCATAGCATCCCCAATAAGATGCTACATAAGTAAATCATGTTTTCGGATTGCATAATCTTACTCTAAATTGATATATTGCATGCAACGCTTTACACCATACAGCTTAAGATGGTAAAACAATAATTGTAAATATGTTTAAAACAAAACATCTAGAATTTTACTAATTATTATTCCAATCCAATTTAACTTTTGAGCTTTTTGACAGGAAAACTACAGGAAACGTTTTCATATCATCAATTAATTTCATGTGCAATAATTACAACGTGTACTCAATAAAATTGGTATTTGGTTTTCATGTTGAAAATACTTGACTGAAGCTTTTCAGAAATGTTTTGCCGAACATCAAAAGTTGCCTCGGGTTTATAATTTATAGATGTATTCTATTTCTGCACCCTTTAAAATTGCGTGGTTCAAGATATGGAGAAAGGTCCTCATCTTGAGCTTCATATATATATATATATATATATATATATATATATATATATATATATAAAGCACTAAATAATCACAACTAGGTACTGAAAATTTTCGCCCCAGCCCGGGGTCGAACCAGCGACCTACGGCACCCACCGCCTAGCAAGATTGTCAAACCAGTGCGTAAGTCCACTCGGCCACAACGACTTCCCTAAGAAAGGAAGCTTTATATATATATATATATATATATATATATATATATATATATATATATATGAAGCACAAACAAACAATTATAACACCCAACCTTACGTTTACCCCTAGGATCTAAACGATACATGTGAAAATCAATTAATTAATATATAAAGCACTAAATAATCACAACTAGGTACTGAAAATTTTCGACCCAGCCCGGGGTCGAACCAGCGACGTACGGCACCCACCGCCTAGCAAGATTGTCAAACCAGTGCGTAAGTCCACTCGGCCACAACGACTAAGGGAAGTATTTGGAAGATCCATGAAATGAAATGTGAAAAGGGTCATCAGACAACGGTAACACCTCTTGACGAATGAGGTGTATATCATTGAACAAATGAGGACATCATAATTATTAAATTAAAGGCACATGGCACAGATTGCATTGAAGTTACTTTACTTATTCACATAGTATCTGAACGTTCGTGTTTCATGTTAAAAAGGTGTGCTTCAATCAGGATTCAACATGAACACAATGTAGCTAAATATCATTCGTTTAGTTTTCTCTCTTCTTTGTATGATGCAGTGTTGGGTGCAAAATGTGTATCATTTTCCTATAGTTGGTGACGAACATTTTTAAAACACTTAACGCTATAATTTACAAATTACACATACGGAAAATATAGTCATAGATGCAGTGTAAAATCATATCAGTTCTGTTAACTTCCTCAAAGTATTGTTTCCTTGTTTGGTAATGTTTATAGCTAACACAGATCGCATATCTTATGTTATACCATGTACTATAATTTAAGCATTCTTAGGTGACGATTGATGTGGTATTCACGTATAAATCACATGGTAGTTTATCGATGGATGTCAATGTCTGCACAACATTATATTCACACATACCAAGAAGAGATACATAAATAGAGAAATATAAAGAGGGGGAAAGAGAAGGAATGCGAGTGATTGGTAAAGAAATATTGGCTTTTGTTTAATTCTTATATGAATTGTCTCGCTTGGTATTCCGGTTTTTTATGCGTTGACCTTTAATGGTTACAAATGAGCTTGTCAATGAAAAATTAATTATCAAATTCGAATTAGGTCTGTCGTCGCGGAATAATATAGTGAAGAGGTGAAGATAACGAACAGTGATTACTCTCCTAACTCCTATATCATGTATAAGGAATACAAAATTTAGAGAAGGGCAAATACGGACCTCTGGACATACCATAAGTGGGATCAATTGCTTCTCTGCCGACCAGCCACACCCTCAATGAGCCCCAACATCAGAATCATATAAAGCAGAGTGATTCGAAGTCAAAATCAATATGTAAAGAATGGCCTAACAAACGGTATGAATCACGTCAGACAGTGTTTGACCTATTTGACAGTACTTTGAATTGATATCTTATTTTTTCTACTTTTCATTTGTGCTTCATTTGTGTATCGATATATATAGTACACGACACGAGTTTTATGCGTGTTCCACGTAAAGCGGTGGAACAAATTTGTCCCAAACACGGTGGACCTTTAACATTGTCGGCACCTTTGAAGTCCTATTTTTTTCGCGCGAGTTAGACATTGAAGCCCACGGAGGATCTCCGTGGATGCCACCGCGCATATCCGTCGATGCCATCGTGTAACCCCGTGTGATAAGCAAAGAAATAATTTCCTAAACGATTCACCTAAAAAGTCTTTTCGCTTGGCCAGCATGCATGCCCCCCACCACATTCATTATTTAGAAATTAGCTATAAATCATTCAATTCTTGTAATTGTTGTTTAATTATAATGATACGATGGTGTTTTCGGTACATATCCGTATGTAGACTTCCCTACAGACGTTCACACCTTTTTTATGAAATGCCCAAATTCTCGACACCCTGTATATAAACACCAATGTTATTCCCACCATTCGTCGGTACATTTTTTCACGACACGTGCAGCACAATTTCACCAAATAAAAGAACGGTCATGAACAACAACAATCACATGCCAGTAATTTCAATTTGATAAATAGCAGGTCGAAGAAATGTGTACCATATAAGCAGTGGCTTATTTTTAACGTAAGGTTTCCATTGTAATTACGAATAGGTGATGAAGGTCTGGTATATATGTGTTTTACATTGGAGATGAATTTCATTATGTACTCAACTGTGGTGCAATGTGTGCAAAAAATCAAATTTTTATCACCTAAACAGATAAAACTTAAAATATCTTTATTTTTAAACAAACCTTTAAAATACTCTGTACTTTAATTAAGAAAATAATAAAATAAAATGTGCTCCCCTACCTAGAATAACCATACTTCACATTATTAATAACACGGTTTTTTCTAACTTGATAAATACTTTATTACACTCATGTAATATATATATATATATATATATATATATATATATATATATATATATATATATAACAGCTTTATGTCCTTATAGTTTGTATACCATTGTATAATAGTGATGAGATCAAATAAATTGAATTGAGTACATGTAGTCTTGAAATATCACAAAGTATACAGTTGACAACGATTGAAATAAAAATGCAGACGTTTTCTCGTTTATTCAGTGCCTCAAAAACTTGCGCGTCTTCCGAATGAAAGTTGTAAAACAAACGTACTAGGTTTTTGATCAATTATAACATAATACGGAGGTAAAATTCATCTCATCCCCGCTAGCAATGGTTTTGGGTCAACCGTGCCTTCGTTGACGAATAATCATGGGGAAAATGCCTAGATAGTCCGCTTGCATAAACATGTATTATGAAGGTTAAATCAAAAAAATTATCCAGTAAATTCAATGATGTTGTAGTATATATAGTTGTATTTATTTATTTTTTACTGAAAGGGAGATAGACAGCTAAGCAGGTAACATCGCTTTAGAAAGGAGGGAGGGGGTTCATTCATTACTCCTGGCCCGGACCAGCCGAAAAATTTAGCGTGTAAATAAAACATTATGGTAAATTAAAAAGAATATCAGAGAGAAAGGGGATGGATCATTAATCAGAAAAAAATTGTACTTTCAATTGTACCTTCAATTTGACATTTAGATATATCGACGACGTTTTGTTTATTAACAATAATAGCTTTCATTCATATGTCTATTGGATATATCCTTGTGAAGATAACAAACAGTGATCAATCTTATAACTCCTATAAGCAATACAAAATAGATAGTTGGGCAAACACGGACCCCTGGACACATCAGAGGTGGGATCAGGTGCCTAGGAGGAGTAAGCATCCCCTATCCGCAGTCAAAATCAGTGTGTCAAGAACGGCTTAACAATCGGTATGAAACACGTCAGACAGCATTTGACCCAATGCGAGGTTGTACTGACGAACTAGATCGTTATAACGACCATAGAATTTGTGAAATGCTGACTTCAATCGAGACTGTTGAAACCCCCGTACCATCAATGTGTTTGTCAGTAGCTTACTTCGATTTAAGAACTGACTATACGCAGAAGCTCTTCCATATCGAATCAGTTGAGGTATATAAACACCATATGCAGGTGATAATGGAATATTGCTACATAAATATTGGAAGTTGACGATGGAGAAGCTGAAATCATCCCGTTTGTCATACAGTTGAGTGGTCAGTTTGCCGTTAATGTAATAGTGGAAGTGAAAGGTGAATATAACGAACAGTGATCAATCTCATAACTCCTGTTATCAATACAAAATAGATAGTTGAGCAATCACTGTGATTACTTGGATGAACCATAAAGTTGACTTGTCTTCTCCATTGCGAATATAAATAATACCAATTGATGAATTCCGTATACCCAACATGGATTTTGGAAAAAAAAAAATCTAAATCGTGACTCAATATATAAAGCTACCGTATTTTGATTGAATGAATTAATCAAACCACTTTGAAGGGTTTTGATAACTTTATTGCGCTATAATTATTTCTTTTATTATTGTAGGTTTATATAGCACTTTATATAATAAACACAATTAAGCTAAAACGATTGACATGTGAAACAAATTAAAACAAAGAATACTAAATACATAAAAAACATAAACATGATAAAGAGGAAGTTTAAAAAGATTAATTTATTCTATTTCAAAATCAGCTAATACATCTTCGAATCG
This sequence comes from Ostrea edulis, assembly GCF_947568905.1. Taxonomy (NCBI): domain Eukaryota; kingdom Metazoa; phylum Mollusca; class Bivalvia; order Ostreida; family Ostreidae; genus Ostrea; species Ostrea edulis. The sequence goes on along the minus strand of NC_079166.1, from coordinate 83,014,278 downwards.
ACACAGTGTTGACGAGGACATATCGAACTGTCTTTAACCATGCAGTTTAGTGCGAATGCGTTGCTTTAGAAGGGATCCGAAGACCGAAGAATTTGCTGAGGATGGTAAACTTGAACTAAATCCTGAATATCTACTGGAGTCAATCCATGTAGAGCCTTGAAGGTATACGTTCGATATTTCACAGGTAACCGGTAAGGTGATTTGAGAATTGATGGAGCATGCTTATGTTTCCTTGAAGATGTCACTAGCTTGGCAGCAGTGTTTGGAAATTTCTATAACTTATATAAGGATGTTATAGAAGTGCCAAAAAGAAGTGCATTTTCATAATCAAGACTGGATGTAATCAGTGATCTATCAGATGTCCTGCATGCGTCCTCCGTTTAACAGATCTAATTCTACCGATATTACAACATTTGAAATAACATGATTTAGTAAATGCAATAATTTCATGCAAAGTGTGCTGTCGGAAAACATCCCAAGATTTTTGTATACATGTAGGACTAGTGACGAGAGACCTAACAAAACCCAGCTGATATCCTGATAATTCACCTGGTTTAACTTGATGTACTCTAGCATTTAAGAATGGTCTTATTCCTAAAATCATAACGTATAATCACCCGCCTCCTGACAGCCGATGATAAAAGTACAAACTATCAACATAAATATCTGAGGTATGAAAGGTGACGATAACGAACAGTGATCATATTCATTTTTGGTACATGTACACTTACAAAAGGATGGATACATGATTATTTCTGCAAAATCGATATGATCATTATCTTAGATTCACCCCTATTGTTATGATTTTATATGACTTTCATACAAGCAACTTAAACATAACACTTTCAATGCTTGTTTTCGACCATGTCACTGACATGGAATGATTGAAAAAAATATCGAGATCCATTTGACAACAATTCACAAATTTAATCACAATACCGCAAATAACAAGAACATTGACGCCATGATGGCAATTAGAGCAAGCAAAGTTAAAAATAGCATTTATTCTTACTTCATGACTTTCTAACTAGTATACGGATATCCACAGTGTTAAAGAACATGGATTACCACATGGATAATTTGATAAGTTATAGATATGGGCGGTACCTACTGTACTGATGAATTACACGTAATATATTTCTTTTAAATCGTGAGCATTATCATCACAATTTAATAATAAACTAGAATGTAAATATAGAGTTTATTCAGCGTATGGAAATGTAAAATGGGAAATGGTATTTGGTTGACTTTTTGCAAACAATATCACAAAATGTTTTAGAAACTTATATAATAGGTTTTAATCTTTTTGTCATGTTTGCATTTATCATCTCACTCGAAATCATGATTGAATATGATGCTGCATTCAGAGGCTTCTACCTCTAAGGATTCAATTACTTTTCTAAACTGAATTAAGTGTTTATTAAGCTCTTCACCGATGAATGTGTCTTTCCCAAGGATTTCTCTTAGATACATATTTATATCTTGTGTACTCCTACCTGTGTGACCTACATTGTATTGTAAACCGCGTAATTTATTGGAGAGGTTATCGTTTACCTCATTTCCCAAATTAGAAATCTGACCCTCTGGCATTTCTGTAGCAAGATCCCCAAAATCACCCAGAAGCCTGTTTAGTTTCTGTGTGTCAGTAACATGAATATTCATTCCACGCAGTGCCTTTGCACATTGATGTCTGATATCGGTAAGATTGTTTCGGCAGTCTTTTACTTTGATTAGTTTTAAATCACTTTCCCGTCGACCAAAGCTCGAAATTATTCTATATGATGCCACCATCGCTGCTGCAATTGGAAAGGAATTAGAAACCTCTGAATGTTCCCTGTTTGTTTCTTCATCAAATACAGTCTGTATGCCATTTGAAATAACCTTCAGGTGAGAAATGAGACAATTTCTACCAGACAACCACTTATCTTCGAAAAGAGATCTTGCTTCTTTAAACCTTTCAACAGCTTTTTCATATGTGTTACTCTCTCTTGATAGAAAATAGTTGTCAATATTATTTTCATCACATTGATCCCTTCTCATGTATATACAGGTTTCTATGTCTTCTGGTTGGTTGTTTTCTATTTTTGGCACTCTGCATGATATATAATATGTGTACATCAGACAGCAATCAAATTGTCCAAACATAGAAATGTAGTATGTATATATAAAAGTGGGCAGTAAGGTGAAGACAACGAACAATGATCAATCTCATAACTCCCATAAGCAATACAAAGTAAAGAGTCGGGACAACATATACCCCTGGACACATTAGAGGAGGGATCCCCTGTCGACCGGTCACACCCGCCGTGAACCCTATATCCTGATCAGGTGAACGGAGTTATCCGTAGTCAAAATCAGTGTGCCAAGAACGGCCTATCAATCGGCATAAAATACGTCAGACAGCATTTGACCCAATGATAGATTGTATTGGCAAACTAAATCGTTATGATGGCCATAGAATTTGCGAAATGCTGATTTTGAACGAGACTGTTGGAACTCCTGCACCATCTACTTATTTGTCAGTAGCTTGCATTGACCAGATGAATGTGCAATTCTTTACTGTCTCGAATACCGATTTTTGGGAATTCTTGTTAAAGTGAAATGTCTAGTTTCTTTTTAGATCTCTTCTGTTTGAAAAGAGAGGAAGTCCTTTCCATTTTGTAATGCCTATTTATATATTTTTACTTACTCGGGTTATTTCAACAACTGCCTCACAAATTGCTTTCATTTCCTCTAGAATACTTTTGTAATTTGAATAACCTCATTGTTTAAAACTTCTTCATTGCACATTTAAATATTTAATACATTTGTATATTTCATACATAGATACGCTATCTGTAGGTGTAATCTCATACGTTTGGACCTAAGAATGATGCTAGCCGTCGTAGCATCGGTGATTCTATAAACTACCAAACAAAGAGAATAAGTAAAGAACACTCTATATACTGTATACCTTATTTTACGCGAGTAATTAACGTCGCTAAATGAGTCATGCACGTCAAATCGCGAGAACATAAATTTGCGAGTGTTCTGTTCATCAAGATTTTTATGTGTATTTTAGCAACATAAAGGTAAAAGCAAATAATTTAATTCTTATTGTATTATAGTATCTGATTGGTTAGATTGAGGAATGTAGATTATTTTTGTATAACCTGGTTTTGTATGGAGAAACATCTCCTTGACAACTACCGGAACTATTTTTCCCTCTCTTTAAATTTACATCGCAGCACCGTTTTCAGCCTTCTATGGAATAGAAAGTCAACGTGTGCAATAAGATACTTCGGTTTAATACACATATTGTTTTATCGTTGTCAATAAGCATCTACTTCTACGCAAATCACTGTTGTAAAATATATTTCTCTGCATGATGGTCGAATAATAGATTAAAACAAAGCAAACAAAAATCATAAGTAACATTTTATTACATGAAGTCAGTCACATTGACATATGGATTGCGATTTGTCACTTGCTTATATATATTTTCTTGTGTCGGATTTACTATTACCGACAACGTAACATGCAAGGGTACGTTTTCATGTAGTAGAAATTTTCACAGAGTTAAATGCCGCAAATTTTATTGTATTCCCTGATATTTGAAGACCTACGCTGGTTAGACCTAAACAATGTCATTTTCCGTCTTTTCTCAATTTGTTGGAGATGAACGACTTCAAAGTCGATCTCTAAAGGGCAGCAAAATATGCATTGCATGCATATCCTACACATATTTCCTGTCATGACAAACTTCATCTTCGATACAATATTTTGATAATCCATATGGCTCGTAGAACTAAGATTAAAAATGACTGTTTTCACACTAGACGCTTCGTCGGCGTTGTTAAGTGAATTATTGCGCGGCCCAGTTGGCTTGCGTGTTTTCGGGTTTTTTTTTAGAATTTGATAAACGAAGGTTAGTACCTGTGTCTTTTGCATTAAATTGTAAGGAATAACTTTAATTCTGGGGCATGTTATTCAAGTATAACCTGGTTTAGGTCAGCTTACGGTTTTTTATAATCCGCTTCGCAGAAAAAACCCTTATGTATCGAATCAGTTATACTAGCGGGAAAAAGAAACTGTGAATTATTTAATATATGAAAAAATAATAAAAAAATAACAATGAACAAATCTTATTTTTTGTAATATTGCTAACAAATGTATTCGTTACAACATTTCATAATCCACTAATGTTAACGTCGAATAACGTCAATTTCAGCACACTCGAAAAACACTGGTATTGGAATTGGAATTAATAAAGTTAATAACGAGTTTGACCACCATTTGCATTCATGCATGCTTGACAACGACACCTCATATATGTCACTAAAGTGTTCAGAAATGCTTGAGAGGTGTTGTTCCAGAGGTTGGTTAAAGCCTGGCTTAAATCAGGCAATGTTACTGGCTGATTTGGTAAACGGTGTAGACGTCATTCCATTTCATCCAGACGCGCTAGATCGGCGATAAATCGGGGGAAACAGCTGGCCAAGGCAAGACATTGACATTCTGTTAAACAAAAAATCCCTGAATACACGTGCAACATGTGGTTTTGTGTTGTCTTGCTGCAAAGTGTTGTGATTTTGCTGTCTCTGTATGAAAGGTATCACATGACGCTGAATAATTTCGTCTCGATAGCGTACGCCGGTGAGATTTCCATTGATAATTTGTAGAGTGGTCCTTCAACTTCCTGCTATTCAACCCTACACCATAACGCTACCTCAACCGAATTATCGACGTTGCACAACACAAGCGTCTTGCTACCGCTCTCCAACGCGACGATACACTCTACTACGGCCGTCACTGTTATCCAAGTGAAATCTGGATTCATCAGTGAACAGAATATTGGCCGAGTCCTGTATTCTAAATTGCAGACGTCGTGTGCACCACGCTAGTCTAGATATGCAATGATGTTGACGCAGTATTGGGCGCACCGCTGGACATCTTGGTCTGATGTTGTGCTCGCGCAGACGATTACTCACAGTTCTTGGACTGATTGGTCGAATTCCAGGAATGCTACGAACAGTCAAACTTGCTGTCTGGAAACGATTTCTCAGGTGCACCAGTCTAATGTGGTTGTCCTGTCGACGCAACGTCGCTCGATGACGTCCAGAACGTGGTCAATCCAGAGTGTTACCAGATTGTTGGAAACGTCTCCATAAAGACTGGATGGTGTTCCAATGAACTCCAAAGTGTCTAGCTACGATATTTTGTGCCACTCCATCTTGAAGCATCCCAACAGCACGATTACGTTGGTTTTCGCTGAGTCGTGGCATGACAGAAGGGTAATTTTTGTCAAAACTAAAGTGCTTTCCTTAACGAATAGTGTCGAAACAAACCTTTTACACTTCTTACTCCAAACAGTATTGGCCAGTAAAAATCGTGCGTACGAACACTTCAATAAACAACATGTGTTCACTAACCATGAACAGTTCCATGCATCTGAGTCGGGTACTATCCGATATTGTTAACAAACATCACCTTTATCGATTGTTTAGATTTTAAAAATATAACCAATAAATATAGAAAAATTATACTAAATTTTATAATGCAGAGTTTCTTTTTTTGGCTAGTATATAATCATCATATGCAGGTGATAATGGAATATTGCTACATAAGTATGAAATTGACGATGGAGAGGCTGACATCATCCTTTTGTCATAAAATTGAGTTGTTAGTTTGCCTTTAATATCTACATGTATTTCCAATAAAATATTTAACTATAAAGCAGATGTGGACGACTCTTTGGTGTCCTTGATTATGAGTTCACGGGGATTAATCAAATCCACATATGAATGAAAAGTATTATTGTTACTAAATAATACGTCGTCGATATATCTAAATGTCGAATTGAAGGCCACAAGATATTTTTTCTCACGTAGAAGTTTTTGAATAAATTCTATTTCATAGGAATATAAAAACAGGTCAGCTACCAAAGGAGCACAATTCGTGCCCATGGGGATTCCAACAGACTGTTGGAAGACATGTTGATCAAAGACCACGAGGTTATTGTTAATGAGGAACTTCGGCATTTTTTTTTAAATTTCAATTTCAAAGTACTTGCGCGGAATCAAGTGGTGTTTAACAAAGTAAATTTTTGGATGACAAATCACTGGGTGTGAATCTTTCCGTTTTCATTTTTGTTGAAGAAGCAACTATTTATGATGTCCCAAAGTCTAGTCTTCAATTTATCGTGAGGAATGGTCGTGTAAAGTTTTAAAAAGTCATACGTTTTGATGTTATTTACTTGATAACAATTTTGAGATTTCCAATTTACTAAAAGTTCTTTGGAATTTTTTAGGATCCACATTTGATTTACACCCCTTTTGACCCATCTAGTCGTACAGTACGTTTGATGATTCTCCTTTACAGCTGTTAATATTTTCGTGAGGAGCAACTATAGGGGCTTTGTAGAACATTTACTGGATCCAGCAATGCATCTTTGTTTGTAAGGGTTTTAATGAAGTTTAAGAATCCATATGGGGTTTCATACCATGAGTAAAAATATGTATCATTAAGGTATGCTTACTGTGTGTCCAGGGGTCTGTGTTTGCCCAACGATCTATTTTGTATTGCTTGTAGGGGTTATGAGATTGATCACTGTTCGTTATCTTCACCTTATCGTAAAACTTTTAAAAGATTAGAACCTGCATAATCGCCTGAGCAAGTAAAATTTAACCAAAGTCGAGCTATATAGATATACAGAAATACTACAACTTACACGTGTATTAACGCAGTGGCATCTTGATTTCCAACTGAAACATTAAACAGATTTAGATAAAACAAACAGTTTGAAAACATATTCGATATGTATATATATACACAAAAACAAAAACACTTACCATTCATCCAAGCAAGCACCATTAATCTAAAGACTCAGCACCTACCCAAACAATCGACATTCTTTCAAAGACCCACCATATGCCTATACGACTACCACACACCCCAAGATTTATAAAATACCTGACCCATCGATTACAACTCAAAGATTCATCACATACCCAAACAAAGACAACCACCTAACCCCCACAAACAGTACACACCCCATATTCCAACACCTACAAAACAATCTATATTTAATCGTACACTCGCCATCTATCAAACAATTGGTATAAGTCCAGATATTCACAACTTCCCCATAATTTAAGACATGTACTACATCTCAGCACCTCCCAAATGATGCATGTACATCAAAAAACCAAAGCTACTGCAAGAACCCCGTCACATACCACTTTCCCAACACATCATCTACCCGACAAAACTGTACCTACCCAAAGATGCAGCATTTATCCAAAGATACATCAGCTACCCAAAGACACAACACAGTCTAATTGAACGTTTGTGTAGTGAGATAATGTCATATATTAGTGCTGATTTTGGCGTATGTTACCCCTTTCCAACTTTCAGGTGGTGGTAGATACTATTGTCAAAGTGATAACTGCATATCAATCACAACACGAATGTTACCAATCCCCCGGAGATTTTCAACATACAACCATTAAGATAACATTGATAGTAGATTTGCAAATAAAACTATATTTATTGCAGTGTAAATTATACCCATCAATGTGTTTGTGTTTGTGTGAGCATGCGTGTTCCTGTGAAGTCTCAAATGAAAAATAAAACGAAGCAAAAACAAATAAAAATATCAGTGTTGTGAGTGCTCTAGAACATAATATTTATTTCTCGACAATTTCTACATTTTACCATATTGACGATATTTTAGATTTGTAAATTTCTCATTTTGTAATTATTCAGCAATATTTGTTCCGTAAGTTTGACGTAGATTTCGTAATATTTGAAATGTGCCCACAACAAAAGATATTCTTTTTCGTGTACATAATGGTTTTAAAAGCCTTAAAATATAATTCAAGCATTAGTTAAACTGACATTGGAATCAAAGGCATTTTACTTCAAATTTTAAGACTGGCTTACAAGATTTTGATAAACATTAAACAATCTATAGATCCCTATTCAAAGTTTTCTAGCATTTGCTGACAGAAGTAACATAATGGTGAAATTCAAATGATTTAGGCTGTGAAATATATAATTCATAATGTACATGGCAAAGGTCAAAATGTGTGCGTATTATAGCTGCAATAGGCTTCAAACAGACCTATTTATGTGCTTACTCCTCCTAGGCACCTAATCCCGTATGTTTAGGGGTTCGTGTTTACCCATCTATCTATTTTGTATTCATTATGGGAGTTATGAAATTAATCACTGTTCGTTTTCTTCGATTTCCATGTAGATTTACGTTACATTGATTTAAAAGTCCTACTAGGCACGAGTGCAGTGATGAATTACCGATAGTCACTTGTTTTCAATTGCCATTTCCACCTATTCATGCTACAAGAATTGTCTGGACACACTAGAGGGTTGATCAGGTGCCTAGGAGGAGTAAGCATATCATGTAATGTTCACAAAACACGTATACATTTGACTTTGTATAAACATGCAATTTACCGAACAAGAAAAATACCCGGTCAAATAAAGTGTATATGAAAGATGAGATGAAGCCAGCAAGACGAACGGTTGACTCCATAATGATTTTCACCTATCACATATGTTAGTGTGCATTATACTTTGTAAATTATCTCCCTTTACTTTAGGAGTTAGTCTTATGAAATTGATTTACATACACATTCCCTGTGAGCTTTCCGATGACCTCCTAGAGCAATGTGGACAATATCTTTGACTACCTTTTCTTCGATGTTGACCTATCGTGAAATAAACATACATGTGATAAATCAGTCGTACCATTGAGACGTGCATTACATTTAATATATATATATATATATATTATTAGGGTTTTAATAAAGGTTTCGATTCAAGTCAGTATTTCGCTAAGTGTATGGTCGTTAAGGATCTAGTTTGCAAATATAACTTGTCATCAAATGTCTGGCGTGTGTATTGCGAATTATTAGAACGTTCTATTCATACTGACTTTGATTTAGGATTAATCAAGGTATAGGGCTTGCAATGGGTGGGACCAGTAAACAATTTATATTTACAAATGATTCGTGTTTGTCCTATTCTTAGTTCAGTATTACTTAAGGGATTTGTGAAAGCGATCACTTTTCGATCTCTTCAGTTTCTCTTTCAAGACTAAATGTAAAAAACTAATTATGATGTTGTAGGGTCCAACGATTATGAGATAGATAAAAAGAGAAAAAAGGGTGGGTGTACATATCTATGTTTGTGTTGGTGAACATATGTGTAGATGTACGTGAACATGTTTTGTTGATTCTATCATTACCACATTTCTTCCTTCCGTAATAAAGAGCCATCACAGCAGCACCAACAAGAAAGGTTAAAACTCCAATAGTTCTGTAAAATATATCATAAAATTGTCATTATCTAAGTCCCAGAAACTGTAATAACATCGACACTTGGTTATCACAACAAATATACACAAGAGTACAGATCAGTCATTAAATCGACCTTCAACTAATCTAAACTGTATATTCTGAACAACCAAGGCCTTCAAAATTTTGTTATGGCAATTTGAAATTTGTGATTTCATAGATACATAAATCGTGCAATGCGACATAACCATTGTTCAATGATAAATACTTTACAAAGATACAAATGTATCACTGAAGTTACTGAACTAGTAGTACCCAATCAGAACGTTCATATCATGTGCAGTGTTCGATGTGGATTTCACCGTATACATTGTATTCCTTTGTACTAAGTACTAGATATCGACATAACATGGATAATGAAAGCTGAAGATAACGAACAGTGATCAATCCCCTAATCTCATAACTCCTATAAGCAATACAAAATAATAGTTGGCAAACACGGACTCCTGGACACATCAGAGGTGGGATAGGGTGACATATACCATGGAATATATCTTTGAAACACCGAGAAGGTATCCATATGCTGAAGGTATTTTAATTTCGTTTACTGCCATTTTTGTCCTACATAAACATGGAAATTAATGTTACAATCGTCCGTTAAGGAAATTTCAAAGAAACCTCTAGGACACCAATGTAAAACACTAACGGTTTCGTGTTGATGTTTTTACTAATCATTTCTCATTGAAAGCGGTCTTTGGATAAACTTTAGATGTTTTGTTTCGTTGTTTGCGACAGTTATATAATTATTTAAACCCCTAAGTGGTGTTCTACTTTTTTGTTCATTAAAGTACATTTGTGATATATTTATGACAATCATACAATGGCGTCATAAGGAAGCGCACATTTGTTATGTTGTTATGATACATAATGTTTTCATATAAAAACTCAAAATATGTTTTGAAAGATCTGTAGTCCACTTTCCTCAAAGGACATATGTTAAAGATTGTGCAGTTTGCATGCAGAAATAGAATATGCTTTGTCATAACATACACGCGAGGTCCTATCAATACATTGGAGTATGTTGGGTGAATATAAACTCGGTTATTTTTTACACTACAATAAACATTTTAAAGAGTGCTGTATGCATTGAAATGATGAGAGCCAAGTGGGGAAAGGTGTTCAAGATGTATGCTATTATGTGACCTCGAATTTTCAGCAACGCTTTTACTTTACAAAGGCTTATGGATATTCATTTACCAGAAATATCGCCAAAGATTTGTATAGTTTACATTGACAGTATCACTGTATTTCAAGAGAGTATTTCAGATTATTTTCAAATGCGTTGAAGAGAAGGACAGACTTTAAGTCATGCTATTTCACAACTTAATCCAATATGTTTTTTCTGCTTCCTTTTGTGCTGGTATTTGCATGGATAAAAGTACCATACCAAATGTCATGAATCCTTTATCACTTTGACAGGAGAAAATGTATAAACTGTTCCTGCAGTTGCTAAACAATTCAAAGCTACCAAAAAAAAAAAACACCCAAAAAACAATGCACTTACATGTAAATCATATGCGAATCGAGTGCATCAACTTGTTCAGAAATGCTGTTGTCATTCGGTATTTCAGTAGTCAAATTTGCTGTAATTCCATGTGCACCTTCATTTTCATACTTTCTTGTTGAAGGTCTTGATTTTTCAAGATTATAACAAACAGGGTCTTTAAAAGAATGAGATAGATGTTATGTGTAAAAGTCTACTATTGACGTTCTACATTTGTACATGTGCATTAAATTGTTATAGGAACATATGCTTACCGGAGTAGTGGGCTTTATTTGATATCTACACATCCAATGTTTTGCCTTTGATAGCCCTATCAGTTGTAATAACATCCGTTTTCTCGTGAATTTGTTATGGTTGTAAATAAAGCATATAAAACAGTAAATTATAGTATATATACCTCTATTCTAATCCCAACAGAAAGGAAAAAAGATAAACATACGCTTCACGCCGATATTCTATTGATGAAACTTTAACTTGCTTCAGTAAGGATACCGAACTTCGCAGATTATAGCACCATTTATCATATTTCAGAATATTTTTGATATATAAATGTTAGGTGGATAAATTTACTATTTCTTCTGGATAACGCTAGCCGTGAGATAGTTTCTGAATTATCTGTCCTAGGGAAATAGTCTCCAAACTATTTACCTGATGCTATATTTTCCCGTGTTTTCTTTTCCGTGAGGTCAAAATCTGATAACTTTAATTAGTTTACTTCACTTTGGTAATTCTGACACTAGTATAGTCAAGTTTGGTATAATAAAAAAAAAACCAACTATTTACTGACTATTCGGACAATAGCAAGTTTATTGTGTGCCTCCGGAAATAGTTGCTGTCTTGGGGGATAATAAACTTGCTATTGTCCTCATAGTCAGTAAATAGGTGTATAATATGTTCACACAGAAATACAAGTTGAATTATTTTAGGATTGAAACGAAACGTGAAAATAACGAACAGTGATAAATCTCAAAACTCCCATAAGGAATTCAAAATAGATGAATGGACAAGCACAGACCCCGGGATCAGGTACTTGGAAGGATTAAGCATCCCCTGCTGACCGGTCACACCCTCAATAAGCCCTAAATATTGATCAGGTCAGGTAAACGGAGTAAACATCCATTGTAAATATTCTCATATCTGAATCCACTCTCCTTGGAGTACGTTTCTTAAGGATGTGCTAGTTTTGTTTTTCTTACCGTCGAGAATTCCATATTGAGGCATAATCAGCAAATATTGATCTTTGAGTGGATTTAAAAGGCCATACTTGGACATTTAATTTGAAGGAAAAAATAGAGTGGCATGTATGTTGTCTTAGTTAATTTTTATAATATATGTTTACATTGCGGTCTATCTGATGGGATTTCTCCAGTTAACTGAATACTAATTTGAGATAAGTGAGTTTTAAAGAAAAAAAGAACAAGGGAAGCTTTACGCCCAACAATTCTTAAATCACAACAGGTCAGTATTGAACTGTTGTTCATATATTTAAATTTTACTTTATTTTCTGTTGGAATATTTACAGCCGTTAAAGCAGCCTTACTATGATTTTCAGGATTCAAATGCACATCGTTCAGAAGCATGAGCAAATGGCCATCATTTCACTTGATAGATGTATCAAAGGAATCAGAGAGAGAGAGAGAGAGAGAGAGAGAGAGAGAGAGAGAGAGATACAGGTAGACAGAGACAGACAGGAAGAAAGAGATAGAAAAACGGGTGCATTGTACACCTTATCAAAGATGATATTGCAATCTGTTCGTGAGTTTACTTTGATCGTGCTGTTGTGTCTTCTATTACTTACATTTAAATGCTTCCGATGAGCGATACCTGACAGGACATGGTGGATCCATAACAGTACATTTCTTTGAATAATGCCCCTGTATTCTCGCCCCTGCTATATTAAGCTCAGTGCAGTAACCTGCAAGAAATTATATATATATATATATATAAATATATATATGATGTAGCTCCGTAAGGCCACGTCGAGCACTCTAGAATATTATATCGGAGATTTATCCCACTATATATATATATATATATATATATATATATATATATAACATTGAACTGAAAATTTTCAAGTCAATTGAGCTAGATCTGAATACACTTCACCAAGTATGAAACGATCTTCTGCACAAACTTCATAAAGGTGTATCCCTTCTGCATCAATGACACAATGATACTTGAAGTTTTTGGGGTCCGTACAGTTTTGTACTAATGAATGTTCTTTGCAATTTAAACGAGCAGCTGCTGCCTTAATATCATCCTCTTTTGTTGGACATGTAGTGGCACGTTTTGATGTTTCTAAAATATAGGGACAATACCATCGATCCGTCTAAAAATCAGAAAAGAAAACGAGAAATGACATACATGTGCATTTCAAGTAAAACTGCTTCAAACGATACGTTTTGTCTTTGGCTTAAAGGTTTCTACAAATTGTTGAAAATTGCAAATTGATGAAAATTTGAATTGATACTACCAAACGTTTATTAACACGTTGTTTTTCTCTTTTTGATAACGACTGCGGCATTTATGTTAAATATAGTCTTGATATAAACCAGGATAATGTAAATACACTGTATACACAATTTAGAACAATGCACAATGTCATAAGCGTGTTGTCAGTATGAATACTTTGTATATACAAGCCGCATGAACCAATCTGACGTCAAACTAGATAGGCGTTTCCATAATTCTATATTTCTATTTAGTCAACTGAACGCCCTGAATACGTCTCACATCTCAGCCATGAATCATATACACTATAATATCATGTCCTCGGTGAGAGCATCGAAAATAAAGATCGACTAACATCACGGCTTTCCACATCGTTAGACGTCTGACTTTCACAAAAATGTCATGGATGCGCATTTTCGCACTTTCCTTACATGATAGGGTCTTCCACTTCTTAAAACAACTCGCAAATTGCGCACACCACAGGGAAACCGTTTATCATCTGTATATCAATTAATTTGAAATAGTACGGTTATTTTATTTTCGTCATGTTTTGTCTTTATCGGCGTTTTCACCAGGTCAACACAATTCTATGATTGCGCCACGCTGTTAGAATTAGTTGACGTCACTATTTCAGGAAACTGTTTTCTTTTCTCGTGGTGAAAATTTTCAATGTCACCCTCAATTAATATCTATATGAAACTTTATCTTAATCAAAATTCTAACGCTTGAAAATGCAAATAAAGTTTGCTGTACCTCGGCTAGTGATTTACTGACCAGCAGAAACTGGAGGATGTACAACCACATGATCAAATCTTGAAACTCCCGCAGTACCTAAATTAAAGTAAAATGATATAAGTTTCTAAGCGTTTTGAATTAAAGTTTCTTTTATTACCCCGCAGCCAAAGTCAGGAACATATTGTTTGAACTGGCCCAACTGGCTCTCTCTGGCCCAAACGTCAACACTCCTGGTAAGTTTTGAATAGTGAGTTACAGTGGTCCCCGTTTTCAGATGTACCATGTACATTCTGTTTGACCGGACCTTTGTTTGGTATCAAAGCTTTTAACAGTGTAACTTTGGATTTCATTTCTGAAGATCAATTGTACATTGTATTTTTCTATGTCCATCAATTTCTTAGGTATATATTCATTTGACGGGATGAGTTGAGTTTCTTCGTCTTCAAATCGCTATATTTATATAGTTTATTAAGTTCGATTATCACCAACATATGGTGGCATGTCTTTCACCAATTTCGATAAGTAAAATCATGTTCTGAATGTGATCAGTTTTAAATCGAGACAGACTGTTTAAAAATAAATTGATTTTATTTGTATCTCAACATTCTGGTTTAAAGTCAGCATTTTGCAATTATATCGTTGGTATAGCAATATAACCCACAAATACAACCTGTCGGTAGGTTGAATGTTGCTTAACGTGTTTTATACAAATTGGTTGGGCGTTATTTGCATACTAATTTTGTAGACGGACTACTCCATTTGCCTGATTGAAATAAAAGACCCAGGGCGGGTGTGGCCGGTCGAAAGGAGTTGTTTACTTCTAGATATCTGATCCCAACTCTGGTATATCCAGGGACCAGTACGTGTTTATCATACTCTTAATTTCTATTGTTTATATAGGAAATATGAGATTGATCGGTGTTCTTTATCCTCACCTTTTCCTTACATCAAAGTAATGGATAACAGATAAAGAAATGGTTTTTTTCAGTTTGGGAGTTCTCTTTTATTTTCTTACAATCTAAGATCATTCTAGGACGAAATATATTCTATGGTCTGAAATTTTTATTTCGATAAATATTTTATTTTTTAATTCATTCGGAATAACTTCAGATACTTCCAAGTAAATTCCGATACGATATACCAAGGAGTGAATATAGAAAGGGTGGTCATTGTAATAAATCCAATAAAGATTATAAAAATTATATCAGAGCAAGCAGCACGGTCCTCTAAACGTCAAGGATTGAACTGGGTACACAGCAGTCAGCATCGCCAGCCGTGGGACCTATAATGTGATCAGTTAATGGAGTAAATCGTTTCCAGAGGCCCGTGTTTGTCTTACTCTAAATTTTGTAATTTTTTTTTAATGAGATTTATCCCTATTCGGTATCTTCATCTCTTTTTCATCTTACAAAATAATCGTGTAGTAACAACAAATCATATGCATGTATATGGTGCCGGAATAGATTAACTTAAAACAGTTATGTTGATATTCAGAGCGATTCTTTATGAAACACTTAAGTGTTTAGAAAATCAATTCTGCACAGGTTGATTGAATGCATAAGAATAAATAAAAGAACTAGAAAAGTTGCACACCCAACCGAACTCTTACATTAAAAACAAAGTGTAGAATTTACACAATGCCGTGACTGGTACTTTAAAAAAATATATTACACGCTCGGGGATCAAACGCAAAAGATTAAGCATACCTCAAATATTTGGTAAATCTTCACTACATGTTCATACCTCGGCCGGACGCTCAACTCCGGCCTGAAGAAATAAATATTTTACATGCAGACATTGCACCAAACCGTTCAAACATGATGGGTTGAGTCTTTCACATTCTATTCTATCCAAATAGAAGGAACACTCATGAGAAAAAGGTTTTCAAGATTTTTTCTTCATATTTTTGTTGATTCATACTTTTCTTAAAACATATTAAAATATCACAGAGAAGATTTTAATTACATTTAAATTGAATTGCAGATGAATTAAAACCAACTTTTATTCTTGGACTGATGTACTAGGACTCTTTAAAAATGTTATGTATATATCTATAAAGTTCTACGCATTGCTTAATAGCGTCATAAGGATATTTGCATTTTAACAACTTGGCTCATATGATTAAGAACGAATGTCACCAAACGATATAGCGAAATTATTCTTCGGAAAATAATATACTCATAGTGTTGTTTCACTTTATTGAGCGCAGGCTGTCTGAATTGATTAAATGATTGTCAAGTGGTGTCATATTTGGCATTCCTTAGTTATATCGGCCGATGTAAGCGATTCAAAAGAATGCTATTATTAGTCAATAGAAATATCAATCAATATTCTTTACCATTTCGATACAAATGTATATAGCCATGAATCTAAGCTTGTGAAATCCAGTGGCGGATTTAGAGCCCCACCCCTTGTGTGAAAAAATGAAAACAACAAATGGTAGAACACCAACAGTATAAGATTTGACATTATGCCTACGTACAAAATTAGATGTCAAAATATAAAGAAATCAGTCACCTGTGGTTATTTATTGGTTTTATTATGTCTAAAGTATAGCTATAATAACTATTATAACATCATTGTTCGTTACTTTCACATCTCATACAAAGGTAACCCAAAAACATTTCTTAAATCCGGAGCCCCAGAACCTCCCATCCCAAACACACAACATATTCCCCTTTTTAACAAATTATAGTTCTGCCAATGGAATTAAATATCATGGAATGATAGACAAATTCAACGAGATCAACTTTACAACAGCTATACACCTGGTTCCTGTCATTGTGCCAATAAATATCAAATCTATAGATAAATAATATGCGATTTAACCCATATTCAAAAGTTAGACAATTGGGGTTTGTAATATATCGAAGAAGCACGAATAACGGCGACATCTATCACAAGTTTTAGAAACCATTAATATCATCTTTAAAAATTTGATCAAATTTTAAATATGCTTTTACAAAAACTCATATACATAGAGTGCAAATGAAATAGGAAGAAAAATCAAATAATCACATTTACTTTCTTCCTAGCATGGATGTCATCTTATTTGCATCAAGAGAAAATATAGGCATGTGCATGAAAATATTGTAGTCGTGATTTGTTTTATGATTTACGTTTCATATACCAATATGTAATATAGAGAATTCGAGATAGACTGGTCATATTCATGTAATATAGAGAATTCAAGATAGACTGGTCATACTTATGTCACGTATTTTGTATGAAATCATTAATTGATATCGATGAATTTAAAATTCTTGAAAATCGTTGAAAAATTACGAAACTTAAGCAAAGTAAAATTAAACAAACCTGTTTTCCCAATCGTAGAATTCATCAACTATGATGTCATATGTGTGCGAAGGTGCGAACTATTGCATTTGAAATATGCATGTACTGGAAAACTCATTCCAAAACACTAACAGTGTGCTGATATATCATCAGAATTAAATGGTTAAAATATGCATTGTGTATATCAAAACCAGAAACATATCGATGACCAAAAACAATGATACAAATCCTCTCACTCTGTACAAAACTTACGTTTTGTCGCATTCAAATATCACGAACAATGCAAGGCAATGACATAAAATCTTGAAATCCTCATAATCCTATAATCATTGTTAACTAAATAAGTACTGTTAATAAAAATGGTTAAATTCAAAATCAATTATTTTAAAAGTGTCATACCTTCTTGTACGAAAGCAGAGTTGGTAATTTTATCCATGCGGAATTTAAATCTATCCAGAAGATAGGGCATTGTTTTAACAGATCAGCGCTCACATATTGTACTGTTGTATATCTGATATTCCGATAAGACATAACGAAAAACAAACTTGAGATGAAGGATTTAAAAGCCGATGATCATTAACAATGTATAAACTAAAGTAGCAAATTACGCACATTTGACCTGACGCCTAGACGTCGCAATATCAACGCTTAGTGATACTTTGAATTAAGGTATATGTGAAGTCTAATTTTGATTCGCAATTATTTTGATGACAACATCTTTTAAAAGCATTATAGTGATGTTGACGATGATTTTTCCTTCTATATATGCACTTTTCCCAGTTCAAAGGAAAATCGCTTTTTTTTAATTATCAAGAGATGTCCATCAGATGAATAAATAAATTGATGTTAGGAGACGAAATTTTCCTATATACCGATTGTTAGACCGTTCTTCGCACATTTTTTAAATTTTAGTTTTACTACGGATGATGCCATTTACCTGTTCAGGATATAGGGGTCACGGCGGGTGTGACCGGTCGACAGGGGTGTTTACTCTTCCTAGACACATGATCCCACCTCTGGTGTGTCCAGGGGTCCGTGTTTGCCCAACTATCTATTTTGTATTGCTTATAGGAGTTATGAGATTGATCGCTGTTCGTTATCTTCACCTTTCATATAGAATGTAATTAACAAGAATCAGAGATAAAAGAACATTCGTAACGGTGAGACTTTCCCCGTAGTGAAACATCCCCCGAAAGACTGGCTAAGTAGTGAGACTTCCCCTCAGATGATTGGCGATAAATCGAGATCCCCCCCTGGAAACTGGCGATATAGTGAGACTTTCCCACGGAAGACTGGCTATATAGTGATTCCTCTCCCAAGGACGTCTCACTATATAGCCAGATTTCCGGGAACTCTCTATAGCCAGTCATCTCCGTTCATAGTCAGGCATCCAATGAATATTTTCATATTTGAACTTTTGAATGACTTTTTGATATCCGAAGGATAACATTAATTTGAAGTGTCATAATATAACCAAACGTATGTTCATAACTTAAAGGAATCTGGTGTTCTATCATTGCGTGCAATCATGTTCAGTTTTTGAGGGGTGGGGGACCGGACTGGGCGTGGACCAATCCTCATAGGCAATGGGTTTAAAGAGTCATGCATTCAGTGTGTGCCTAACTAAACCCAGGTGGGGACATGGGATTAAACATCTAATGTTATAGGGTAGACTTCCCTCTGGAAAATCTACTTTATGCCTGGCGAACAATTTACGATAAAAATAAGACCCAAAGGGATATTTACGACCAATGATAATGTTGTAAATTTAAACGTTATTCTCTATTGACTATTTGATTAATCGTCTATTATTCAACCAATGATTTTTTTTCTCACCAGGAAGGGATCCAGGATTTCAAAGGGAGGGGGCAGTAGGTCGTTGGGCGACAATATTCCTAGTGGGTGTCAGAGGTGAAGTCCCCGAAAGCTCTTGGATTCTAGTGATTTTGTAAGGCAAGAATTAACATTTTGACCATTACCTTTACAGTCATGCATGATTAATGATGAACGAAACAGAATTTATCTTAAATATGAAATTTTAGGGGACCATACGTTGGGTGCTTTCCAACCATAATTCTGCAACTGCTCACCTCTCCCTTTTTATTTTTTTTCCTCTAGATCCTAACACAAACAAGTAAGTAAAACATGTATACATGGATTTACAATAGGAGAATTTATTCTGTTTCAAATTCCATTTTTTCTTCTGGGTAATTTTCAGAGATAGTGATGAAGTTAAGCATAGCTACTAAACTATAAGCTCCTAATTGAAAACTTCATTTAAATACAATGTGTATGATATTCAAGCAAATTGAGAATTCTCAGTCAGTCTGCTTCATTCATTTACCAGTATTAATGCAGAATTATTATATAGGAACATATATTCTGAAACAAATGTATTCGTGGTGTGTTATAGTCATACTCTCCCAAATGCTGACCCCCCCCCCCCCCCGGAAGACTGGCTATATAACGACACCACCACCCTCCCAAATAAAAATAGTAAGGTTCCCCCACGGGCTTGGGCTGCATTTTATTTTTTAAATTTCCACCGGAAGACTGGCTTTAGCAATTAGTGAATCATCTGTGGAGCGCCAAATTAATATAAACTCAAATAATTGAATATATTTTTCATTATTTAAAGACATCATAAGTTTAATTATTGCGCGCATCAATTGATGACAGCAATAATTGATTTGATGCGCATAACAATTCAATTGATAATTATTAGGCGTATGAATTGAATTTACACGCGCATTAATACGCAAGATCGCGACTACTTTGTCCGTCTTGGTTTTAAATTCTACTTTCCCCTTTCAAAGTCTCGCGAGACCCAGAGTATGCGAGAATTTGGGCATGTTGGTAAATAATACCAGTTCTGCAACTTTTGTCGTGATCGATTCACCCGATTTTAACAATGGTGTACCATCAATGCATTGCATTAGACTGTAGTAATGATTCAAGAAAGAAACATAATACGCAAAAATATCCACAACTGATAGATTTTAATGGAATTGTGGTGGTCTTTTTCCCACTGCTGTCAGCCAGAGAATTCCCAAAGCTGAGAAGAGCTTGCGTCAAAATTTATAGCTTCGCGAGCTAAATTCAGAAGTTCATTTCTCCTGTATCCAGACGTTTTAAACACCTTTCATTTAAAAATATTTTTAAAATTGTGGAAAGCACATGGAGGTTAAATCGTCTTCCGATACCATGTTTTGAATAAACAAAAAATGCCCAAGATCGACACGCTTTTTCGGACTTCTTTACAAGAGAGTTCCGCTAACTCGGTATTTACGATCTTGCGTATTGAATTTAAGCTTTCTTCATTTTAATTGTAGCACGCATCAAATGAATTGATATCTTCAAATAATTAAAGTATTTTTATCATCTTAATTTATAATTTGGCGCTGCATAGTCATTCCCTTTAAAGAGGTTGCTATATCCCCTAACCACTAGTAATGAATCTTCCCCCACATTACACATACGTGGTTTGTTGCAATTATATCAATAAATCTTCCATACATGTGTTAATTGAACGGGTAACTTCTTTTCTCAGGTATTCAATAATAAATTCAATGAGTTTATCAATGATCAATTTTTGAATAAAATGTATTTGGAAATGAATTTAAAAGGAAGAGTATTGAATAATCATCTATTATTCATCCTTTCCATATTTACGTGGGGGTAATCACTGTCATGATCGTGTGCAGGACTGGACAAAACAAGATGGCAGACGGCATTTCCAAACAAAGGTAGGCTCTTAAAACTCTTCATTTTACCGACTTATTAGACGACGAATTTACGAATTTAAAACACTGCCTGGCCAGGGAGGCATCATTAAGTTGATTGCTTGTTGGAATTCGTACTCATGTACACGTATAACTTTAAATTCATTGATCGAAGTTGACGATGTTGCCTCGATAGAATCCAAAGCGGGCGAAGATGTTTCTAATCATGTTTTCATGCATTTTAAGAAAGATACTTTCGGTAAAATAGACTCTGCACATATCTTTTGATGAAAACTTGAACCAGTGTATGCGATGTGTCCTTTAAATTGCCTTGGTTATATATCTATCTTGACTTGAACATTTGCTAATGTGCAGGATTGGACTGTGGTCGTTTCCACGATAAACGTGCCGGATTGGACCTCGATTTTGGTTCAGGATTGGACCCTTTCTTAAATACATGCATTTGTTTTTCTCTTACAGATCCAGCCAGGAGCGGACTTCCTTAAGCTTAAAAGTTGCAAGTGAATGAAGTGTGTTCTATTCTATGTCTCCTACTAAAACCATGGTTTTGACAAACCTAAAAGAGCACGTGGAGCAAGGAACTATCAGTAAGCCGGAAGAGCCAGCTCGAAAATCTTTAAGTGTTTGAGAATTTCACCGCGCACATGAATCTAAAGTTCTGCCACACGTTAGAAGGAGCCTTGTTCTCGAAGATCAACATGTTGAAAAGTCTTCATTTTGCAGAAGCAAATACATTTATATTGTATATACACATGTAGACCATGTTCGATACCCAACCACTTAACATTTGTGATATCTGCATGGAATTAATAAAACTGAGCATGGGTTGACGTATAATAATCTCTTCAGGCATGATGGTTTACATTTCACAAAGCTGTTCAATGACAATAAAGACTACAATATTTTGAGATGTTTCAATACTTAATGATCTGTCCACATGCACTTGTTCCTTTCATATGTATGCTTCTGCTGGAACCAGTTTTGATTGTTAAAGCGGGATTTATTATCTTTTGAAAAATTTCCCTTTCATTTTAATTCTAATAATCTCGAGTGCATATGTCGTGCAAGATATCGAGGCCAACTCACTTACAAGGATAATTACTTACGGTAAAAGTGTTTGTTGGAATGTAGTAAATATCAGTATTTTTGTATTTAAAAACATTTCGTTTCTTGTAATTACATTGAATTCAACCTTGGAGTGCATATACTGATGAAAGAAAATAAAAAGGATATTTTCTCAAAAATTCGCAATATCACTCCTGTAGCTGAAAGATGAACCTAAATGAAAAGCAGTTTTGTCCATGATGTTTTTTCTTCTTCAATATTTGCTGCTCAGATGAGAGGTTACTCTTCAATACAATTTTTTCACTAGTTGTTATCAATTCAATACAAACACAATAACATTGAAATATATTTAATAACAAGTAAAAATTAAGAACACTTCTGGTTCAATGAAATAACAAATCAACATGTGTAAAATGCATTTGTAAAAGATTAGTAGTATCTCTGTAAAACAAAGCATAATACCGTAAAAATAATCGTTTCATAATGTACATAAACGGATATATAAAACGGCTGCCATGGTATATGTATGCACTTCGTGTATTCAGAAAACAATGTAATTTTTTTTGCTTCATGTTTCTTTTATAATGTGCAAAAACGTGTGTTGCACTGGTCACAAACGAAGACAATTTCTCTGATTGATGTTTCCTTTTAGCATGCCTACGAAATTCAGAATTGGTCTTGAATTCCTCACCACCAATTTCGCACATTCGAAGTGTACCCATCTCATGGAATGAAGTTCTAGGGCTTGATACCTGAAACAAAGGAGAAAATCTTTATAACAGAGTTTGGAATTAGGGAATATGTAAGCGGGTTAATTGAATTCAGGAAACGTCGAATTTATATTGTTACAGAGGATTATAAAATGATGATAATTTCTTACGTGTTTTATAGGTCAAAATGGCCTTATATATCCTAGATACGAACAGTCAACGTTATATCTGTCGTAAGCAAAGATTGGTGATTCATGTATAGATCTGTTATATTGGTTCAATTTGAAGGAGATAGCGAATGAATATTTTTACAGTAGCAATTGTCGTCGTTGGGGACTTAAACAACGATGTAATTTGGTAACAGTAAAAAAAATTCAAAATACACCATGGTCATGTTGGAAATGTCTGAGAATCTAATAAGCTACATTAATCAAACTAAAATATGATAAAGTGAAGTTGAGATTCGAAAATATAAAGGATTTTGAAAATAAAGATAAAAAGAGGGTCCAATCCTGAACCAAAATCGAGGTCCAACCCGGCACGTTTATCGTGGAAACGACCACAGTCCAATCCTGCACATTAGCAAATGTTCAAGTCAAGATATCTATTTAACCAAGGCAATTTAAGGGACACATCGCATAAACTGGTTCAAGTTTTCATCAAAAGATATGTGCAGAATTTATTTTACCGAAAGTATCTTTCTTAAAATGCATGAAAACATGATTAGAAACATCTTCGCCCGCTTCGGATTATATCGAGGCAACATCGTCAACTTCGATCAATGAATTTAGAGTTGTACGTGTACATGAGTAAGAATTCCAACAACCAATCAACTTAATGATGCCTCCCTGACCAGACAGTGTTTTAAATTCATAAATTTGTCGTCTAATAAGTCGGTAAAATGAAGAGTTTTAAGAGCCTACCTTTGTTTGGAAATGCCGTCTGCCATCTTGTTTTGTCCAATCCTGCACACGATCATGACAATGGTAATGCTGCTAGTTAGCCAGGTTTACAGGTCGGGTGGGGCTGCTTTATAGCCAGGTTTTCAGAGGATAAATGGCATGGGGGGGCTACCCTTGTACTCTGTACAAAGAAACAGTGTATGGGCAAATAAATACGTTTATTATATCATATTTTTAAAGAATTTTTCTATATACATGTATCAGCACCACTAGTGTTACCCCAAGCTACACCCGGGTACCGTGATTTGAACAAACTTGAATATTCTCCATGTCACGAAGCTTTCGTGTAAAATTCCACTAGCCAAAAAAGGAAGTTTTACAAATGTAATAAAGATGAGAGAGTTAAGTTATCCTACTATTGAGTATATACGTGTAAATTGAAGTTATAGTGTAATCTAACACCCAAAAGAAGAAATAGGAGGATTGTTTTTCTTGCTTTTACACTAAACATTAAACACATTCAAACTAGTATAATATAAATTTAAAGGGATTTTCATTTGGGGATAGACGATTCAAGAAATCGGGAGGTTTTGATAATGCGATAAGGAAAACGTGACAAAATGCACAAAGCATGTGGTCCATTAATACAGATCAAGATAACTTTTCATTTGAAATACTTTTAAAGTATTCAAAACGCGCACGCAAGGGTGGTTTCTAAATGAAAACCTCCATAAAACAAGAGGTCCATGGGTCATATTGCTCACACGAGTGATATTTGCCCTGTCACTGTTCAGCAGCTGTGATTTTCAAAAGAATTTTTATTAATCTTTATTGACCCCAAATTAGCCCCAAGGATCAAACATACCTGAAAATGAATTCACATAACACGGATATGCCTCAACACTAATATGACTAACATGAATTTGATGTTTTGGTTAAAGTCATATATGTACATCATGGTATGAGATAAAAAATATTTCAATAAGAATTAAGAAGGTCACAAGATCAAACATGATTGTATCGAAAGGTCATATCTTAAACAAAATATAGAAAAATATGAAAGCCCTACTTTGAATAGTTCCGAATATATTTAATATGTTTACATTTTCTAATAAGAAGGGTAAACTGTAAGTTTATAAGGTCAAAGTTCACAGTTTGAAATCACAGATTGATTGCTTGATTGTATTTTGCTTAACGTCTCGCTCGATAATTTTTCACTTATATGGAGACGTCACCAAGACCAATGAAGGGCTTCATGTTTCTTCATTTGAACAAATTTGAATAACTTTTACCCAAGAATGACCTTTGGTAAATTTTATTGAAATTTGAGCAGTTTTTATGGGGTAAAAGTCGAAAACATTAAAAGTTTACGGATCGACAGACAGACGACCGAAATGTTAGCAGGAAGCTCAATTGAGTCTTTGACTCAGGTAAGCCAAAAATTAATACCGCCGTGTGTGATTGAAAATTTGAACATGCAGCCAATTCAACAGAGGAGGAGAATAGGGGTTAAAGTACCCTACCCCAACCCCATCAATCCTGATATTTTTTTATGATTTTTAAATTTTTATTCTTGCTCTGTACTCCAAAAACAGTTTGATTCTATGGAAAAATTTGGCTACCTGGAAAAAAAGAAGACAAGTTCAAACAAACACAGCATAATTGTAACATTAAGCGTTGCTATCGCGATACTTAATGATACAATTTGTTGCATCATTAGCGATTTGGACTGTAAATTTGTGGTTTTTTCACAGAAAGGTGGAAAGACCTAATAAAACAAAGAACAATAAATACATAATAAATGGCATAAATTATACTAAAACTGAGGTTAACATAGTAACTATGAGAGGGTTGAACTACATATATTTTTTTTTAAATAATTGTATACAATAGGCCTCTGCTGGTGGACTGTTAGTCCCCGAGGGCCTCTACAGCCCAGTAGCTAAGTACTTCGTTACTAGCTTGAAAATACGGATGTATATTTAATTGCTGTTATAAAATTTAGAAATTCATTTCAAAATTAAGGATTATCTCCCTCATGCATAGCTCTTATCCTTGGACGAATTTGGCTCCACTTTTTTGTCACGCTGTTTTTGGCTATATTTAGCTCTAAAACTTCAGTTATTTCGGATTTCAAACATTTCGGTTGAGCATCACTGAAGAGACATTATTTGTCGAAATGCGCATCTGGTGCATCAAAATTGGTACCGTATAAGTTTTACATACATAAATACCGAATTACAGATTAAATGCAAGTTTACGTTAAATCACTCCTGATATGATCTCATAGTTTTTGCAACAACAAAAAAAGTAATCAAATAAACCACTGCATGTGATAGAAATAAATGTTTTAGAGTAATTTTATTCACTGGATAAAACAAAACATCTGCTAAACTATTGATAGTGAAAAAGTTTATACTTTTTATAGATAAGTAATTATTCATAGTTAAACATGTGTGTCAAGGGTTATAGATCCTATGCCGCTATATCCTCTACTCTATACAATGGTTTTCCTAATTTCCACTATTAATTAATATATATTTATAAATTTACAGTTTATCTAAACTGCTGACATTGAAAAATTGTCATTTGAAAAAGTTTTTATCTATTTTTGTTACTCTAATTTACGAAAATGTGTGATTTTTTTTTATGTTGACCTATACTTCTGTATTCGTATGTCTGACATCTTAAAAAAACGTGTCAACATAGTCATATTATTTTGGTTATTAACTAGATCAAACTATAATGAATGGAAATGAATACAGTTATTCCACTTCTAACCATTAGTACGAACAAGAGACATGAGGATGGATCTACTTTAAATGAATATGTTTATGTTTCAATTTTTTTAAAATGAAGTGTGTCTCCATTGTTCAGTCCCTTTATGAGATTTGCGTTTCGAACAAAAGGTTGCTGTTTTTATTTTTATTTTGAGTTTTCTTTTGTCTTCAAGTTCATAAATTTGGGTTTCGGTTGTTTGTTTGTGGATGGAAAATAGATATAAACCCAACATTTGTGCTCCGCCAGGCTTTAGGGATTTGATTTCATATGTGTAATGTCACATGTGGATATTTTTTTTTCAACTTGAGGATTTCAAAATATTTTAATAAACAGTCAATAATTATTATGTAGTTCTTATCATTCCAATGGAATACTGTACCCTCTGCTACCGATGGTAATTCGGATAGTACTGACGACTTTATTGTTTCTATTCTATATTATTTGCTTTTCAAACAAATGAAAGGCGAAGATAACGAGCAGTAAACAATCTCATAACTCCTATTTTCAATAAGAGAGAGAGAGAGAGAGAGAGAGAGAGAGAGAGAGAGAGAGAGAGAACTGCATAACGAAACTTTTTCAGTAATGTCGGTGTTTATTCCTGGCCAAAATGATCGCTTTTTAATTCTTTATGTTTGCCTAGCTCTTAATTTAGTATTTCTTAGAGGAGTTACGAGATTGACTATTGTTAGTTATCTTCACCTCTTCATTGCTATTTCCTGTTTTACAGCTCCATTGCTTAAGTTAGAAACAATCGTTACAGAGTACCTCGTGGGAATTCAGGTTAGAATATGTCCTCAGTAGCCTTGCTTGTCGTAAGAGGCTACTAAATAGGGCGGTCCTTTACGTAAGACCGCGAGAACCGAGGACCCGTGTCACAGTAGGTGTGACACGATAAATATCCCTTTCTGCTCAAACTCTGTAATCGCCGAGTATAAGTTTACATTTTGCAACCCTTCGCCCACATTGGTAATGTCATCATATGAGTGAAAAGATTTTCGAGAAGAATGTTAAACAATATACAATCAATCAATCGTTACAGAGGTCAGGAGTTACGCTGGTCAGGCTTTCCAATGATGTTTAATTGTCAGCGGTTATCTCCAATGAACGTAGAAGATAATGAACAGTTATCAATCTCATAACTTCTATAAGCAACACAAAATAAAGAGTTGGGAAAATACGAACCACTGGACATGCCAGGGGATCAGTTGTCTAGGATGAGTAAACTTAAGCATCCCCAGTCGTTCTATGTGGCATAATAAGGGTATTTTGGCATGATTAATTCACGATCTCACTACAATTATAATTTTAGATTAGAAAAAAATCTCAAAATTTATAAAGATCAATATGACGTTGTACGAGACATCGGAAAATACATGTATGCAAGATGAAGACAACGAACAGTGATCAATCTCATAACTCCTATAAGCAATAGAAATAGATAGTTTGGCAAACACGGACCCCTGGACACACCAGAGGTGGGATCAGGTGCCCAGGAGGAGTAAGCATCCCCTGTTGACCGGCCACACCCGCCGCGAGCCCCATATGTATGTTGCTAAATGATATGACTTTTTCAAATACATTTTACACAGTGCACACCAATAAAGAAAATTGGTATTGAGTTACTGAAGAGACATTATTTGAAATGAATTTCTAAATTTTATCACAGCAATTAATTATATGTCCGTATTTTCAAGCGTGTAACGAAGTACTTAGCTACTGGACTGTAGAGACCCTCGGGGACTAACATTCCACCAGCAGAGGCCTCGATCCAGGGGTCATAATGTAAAACTTATACAGTACTAATTTTGATGCACCAGATGCGCATTTCGACAAATAATATCTCTTCAGTGATGCTCAACTGAAGTGTTTGAAATCCGAAATAACGATAAACTTGCTAGAGTTATTTTAGGAGAAAACAGAGTGGCAAAAAGTGGAGTCAAATTCGTCTAAGGATAAGAGCTATGCATGAGGGAGATAATCCTTAATTTTGAAATGAATTTCTAAATTTTATCATAGCAATTAAGTATATATTCGTATGTGTGGATTGGATGTTTCAGAAAACTTACATTGTACCATTCTCAAAATTTAAATCAGTGATTGATCTATTGCATGAACGTAATCTTAAGAAACGTTCTAACTTGAAATCATTTTGCAATATTGACTACGAATCAGAGTGTTCTGCAAGTGAATTATCTGATGGCTTGTAATAAAAAACGAAAGATATATTCTCTAGATGGGGGTAATAACAGTACACTTCTTCCTTAACTTTGTTTGTTTGAACCTGTGACTGTCAGACTGTTTGTTTTAAAGAATATTTGGACTTATTGATTTTAGCTTGGGACTCATTATTATATATGAAATCCAGGAGAGTCCGCTGAACTAATGAAAACAATTTTCAAAATGAATCACTGTCCAATAGTTGGACTGTTTCCAAAATTATACTGTAGTTCATTAGTATTTGCTGCTTCCTGATGAGATCGGAAATGCAGGCAATTATGAATTAAAATACAATAATCAACATTGGCAATTTAATTTTTAAACAATTAATTCACTTCAATACAGCAAAATGTCTGTGATCGCACTTTATATAGCTTTCATTTATGGAAATATGCGTGCATTTTCTTTGAAATGTCAGGGGTAAGATATTTCTAATGATACTTTTATTCATTTCACCGTTAGATTGATTCAACTTAAACTTCACAGCTATCATCGTATATTTGTTACTATCATATATATTTTTCTTCACGTCGCAGCGGATGACACCAAATTTGAAAGAATAATGTTCAAGATTGGTATAATTGTCCAGAGCTATGCATTCCTATGTGATTACTAATTAGGCTATACAGCTCCTGTGTAAGAATGTACTTTCCAAACATTCAATTCTATTTTTACTTTTATGTAGTCGAAAAGAAATTTCTCTCGACTTTAAGCTCGAATTGAGCAAGTGTTTCTAATTATTCAAATCATTCGTTTATCGATTATGTTTGTCACATACGAGTACAAATCTATCCAGCAATTAAACTTACAAAAATATCATCAAGTTTAACATTTTCTAATCTGCGTATATTTACAAAAATCTGCAAATACACAAGTCCTTGCATAGAAACGTAGCAAAAATAAAGATGCATTTGATATTTTGGTATATCCAGGGGTCCGTGTTTCCAACTCTCTACTCGTATTTTGTATTGCTTTTAGAGTTATGAAATTGATTACTGTTCGTTATCTTCGCCTTTCATTGTATAAAGGTTCTGCATATAACATACTGTGTTTTAATTCGAAAGGAATACTTATCGTTTCTTCCACATTACCTGATTCAGTACAATGTACATGTTCATACGCACAATGCTCCTATAAAATTCGTAACGAATTACCACATCCTTCAACTTTCATAAACACCTTCATTTATACCCACAAAACGGAATAAAAAAAACAAGTAATTAAAATATTTTATAACAATCAGACACTTTTTATGTAAATGAATTTACTAAACATTTACAGAATTATATCTGTCTATTGAAAGCTGGAATTCGATATTTAGTTGTAATGCTCTTTAAACATGTGTTTCTTTATTTCATGCAGACAGGAGAAAAACAAATCTGTGTGCTGTACGGGGTATTTCTGGAATACGGAAACAAACATATGCCAAAGTAAGTACTATGTAGATCAACGTACATAATATCTATAATTTCTCCATAACGATAGTACGTAAATGTATATATGCTGGATTCCTATGTATTAGTTATTATTTTTATTCATTTCACCGTTAGATTGATTCAACTTAAACTTCACAGCTATCATATATATTTTTCTTCACATCGCTGCGGATGACACCAAATTTGAAAAAAAAATAATGTTCAAGATTGGTATAATTGTCCAAAGCAATGAATTCCTATGTGTTTACTAATTAGGCTATACAGCTCCTGTGTTATCTTCACCTTGCATTATCCAGTAGCAGCTCAGCTAAGGATCGCCCCAAAGAAAAAAATGCCTTATTCAATTTTTTAAATATTTACCATACCAATATATCAGATATCATATGCACGTAGTACAAATGCTGTAATGTTTGCAAAATGTATTTCTACTTTATCAGAAACAATAGAACAACTTTATTTTATAGATGAATTTAATTGTAAAAAGGTTGTGTATATACCATAATAGCATAATATTGTTCAAAAACAGTGTGTAGTACACACAAGGGGGGGGGGGGGGGTGGGGGGTGGGGTGGGGTGGGAATAAAATATATTTTTGGACAATATTAACGATGAAATATCAAAATCCGAATTTTGTCATTGTCCAATATAATACATGTGGCAATGACAGTAGATGAGGGAGATTTATTTTCGTCATGGACGAATTGCGATATTATAGATTGGGTATGCCTAGCGTAAAGAAAAGCGACATTTTATTGTAGGTATTAAAAATAAAGTAATATCATGGATGTGTTGATCTAGTGTTGGTGATGAATACAGCGACAATTCTTCGTCTTCTTCTTAGTCATGCCATTTTAAAAATTGCATTGCTGGAAGTGGTCACCCAAGATACAACCTTTGTTTCACTGTTGTGAATATGAAACTGCAGACGTATTGTGTCATAACAAATGCGCATGTCAATTCTGAAAAACCCAAGAAACATTTAGTACATTTGAAATCACAATTGTTTCACGTATGAAGTATGACGTTTAAACACTTTACCCGACTCGTTTCGCCGTGAAATAAAGTCTACAATTTTAACACCAAATAAAAGTATTTCTTCAATAAAAAAAGGAACACGAAAATATTCATAGCTTGTGGTCAGTTAACCAAACTATTATGCTGTTAAAACCACCCTGATTCTAGGCAAAATACTCTGAAGTTGATATTATAAAGACGGTGGAGTTCCTCACTGACAGTACTTATATACTCTGTCGTACACAGGTCTTTCAACAGCGTGTTGGAACCGTTGGTACGAATTGCACTTCATTAGATGATCTGTTGTTTGTATACTTATGAATTTGTTCAAAATATTCAACATAAAAAGAAAAATAACTCCACATTTAGATATATCGACGATGATTTGTCTATTGGAAATACGTATTTTCAATCATACATGTATGTCAATTATTTATATCCCCATAAGACACGAAGTAGTCTTCTTTATCTTCATGTTTGGATATTTTATTCAACATAGCTACATAATAAACTAATAACTCAGATATATAAGAAACGAGATGGATTAAGCGTCTCTATCGTCAACTATCCACATTCATTGCCAGTCATTAATTGGGTTCGATTATGTATCCAGTCACGATAATATCTTTTAATTCCTGATTCTCTTTCTATATGGAGACGGGATTGTAAACTAATAAAATCCCTGTCGTGATTGAGTTTAACTGCAAAGTCGAAAAAAATGCTTCAACACTGACTGCGAATAAGAATGCATTCACGAATAATTACGGTTTTATCATAAGCATCGCTGTGTTATCATAGCCTGTAACTCCTTTTCAAGGGGCTATCCATATATTTATACATCGGGGTATATGATTTGGCTTTGTGTTCATGCATGTATTGTATAATTGTAGAATGTACAATGGGTTTTCATGGAGTGAATTGTTCGGAACGTTGTCCGTATCCAAGCTTCGGTGAAGATTGTCAATCAGAGTGCACATGTCCGTCCAGTCTGTGTCATTTTGATTTCGGATGCACAACAGCTACTGGTAAAGTAATAATGGCATATGCTCGAATATCAATAATATGTGCATATATGATTCAGTCAAAATATGTGCTGAATTGTAATCATCTTTTATAGAGGACTTTTCAAAGAAGATGGAAAATAGTCTTCAAACAAAGTATGCAACACGCAGCTTTAATGCAGATCAAGAATATTCGGTTAATAAGAGAGAAAACATGAAAACAGATAGCCATCAAACAACGGAGACAACAAAAGCAGAAGAAAAATCATATATATTGTTAGTATTGTGTGGATTGATTGGGATTTTCGGGACACTTTTCTTTGTGTTTTTCACTATGTTTGTGAAAAACAAATATTGTAGGAGAAATAGTTCAAGGGAACATGCTACAGACGTAAGTAAAATCCGTAAGCGTTCGTGGTTTGGGGAGAGTAATGCTGTACATGCAGAATCCAAGTATGATTTATCTACAACAAATGACTTTCCACCTCAGCCAAACGATACTTATGAAAATATCGAAGCAGATAGAGTGAATTCTGAGAACCTTGAGAACTGCCCGACAAATGATAAAAATGAAAGTGCAAGCGATGAAAATTTATATCTCTCACCTTTATAGATAATTTGCTTTTTGAAAACAACTTAAGCAAAAACATCCATGTCCTTTATTAACAACATAGCCATTATTACGACACATAAAATGATTTGAAAATAAATATATATTACTGATCTAAATGATACATAGATATTTTAGGAGACAAAGAAGACACATAATCCGTGTTTCACTTATATATCCGATATCGATTGGGATTAAGTCATGAAATCTCACTTTTTGGTCTACATTGCAAAATAATTATGACTTTGATTGGTCTAAACATGAAAAGAGCACATGTCATGGTAATTACATCACGTAGGATAGCAAATAAATACATATTATGAAAAGATAAGTTGGCATACACAGATGCATCTTGTAAATCTCATAAAAATACATAATTAAAGAAAGGGTAAACGTAGACTCCTGGACATATCAGGGTGGGATTAAGCATGTTCAAGGAATATGCATACACTGTTGACCGGTCACCTTCGACTTTAGCCCGGTATCTTGATTAGGTAAACGAAGAAACTCTAATCAAGTATGTAAATAAATGTTTAACAATTGGTACGAACACGTTAGGAAACCTTGACGTCATATTGTACAAAGATTTGTATATATGATCACTAAACCACCCAGAGAATCTGCAAAATTCTGCCTTCAAGCGAAACTCTTGAAACCCCTGTAATGTCCCATTTGTCAGTATCCTACCTCGATTTAAAACCCGATATGCGCAGAACTTGTTCTTGCATATCGAATCAGTTAAGACATAAACACAATATGCAGTTGAAGATGAAACATTGCTACATAAATATGGGAAGTTGACGATTGAGAAGCTGACGTCATTTCGATTGTCATAAGGTCGAGTTGCGAGTTTACCGATTACATTTATGTTCAATAAAATATCCACGTATCAACCAGACGATTTCCCCCTGAGACTAATAATATTTAAAACAAAGAACTATCTGTATTCAAAAGAATAGCAATAGCCAAATAAATATAAATTGAAACGTGGAACATGAATTCGCTGAGCTTCCTTGTTTTATATTTTGACTGTGTACATTATCATCAAAATTCCATACATCCATTGTATCACAATGCACTTACTTCATGCACTTCAAACACTTAATGTAACCATGGCTTTTTCAGTTAAAAAAATTAATTTCAATTTAACAAGGGCCATTTTTGAATTGAGGAAACAACATACATGATTTATTTCATTATCATTATTTATGTGGATGCTAGCTAGGCTACGGATCTTATAATCGTTAAAAACTCTAATTGTCAACAGTATTTTAGTATGTAGATATGTGTAGAACTTATAGATAAATAAAGCAAAAATAGATAGAAAAGAGCAAAACACAGGAACAATACTCTTGTTATGAAACAGAGGTGTACATGACTCCATTCTCAATTAAATGTTCAGAATAATTTCTTTCTCGACAGTTTTTGCAATTCATTTAGGTAAACATTCAAAATAATTTTCGTGCATATCTAAATAGATTGATAGCAGAAACGAAAACAAAACAAGTCTCACCAAAGAACAAAATCAAGGAAAGTATCACATTTTTGGTGCCAACATACAATTCTGATTTTAGTTGGCGATGTGTTTTATCTATTTGGATTATTTGTGTGGATTTTATTCATCCTATTGTTCATGTTGACATTGTGTTCCTAAATCGTGCCATTGTTGAATCTTTTCACGTATTTCAGCTTTTTAAAACAGCAATTCGAGCACAAATCATCTTAACTTCATTTTGGTCTTAAATTTTCAAATAATATCATTTTTGTATTTTTCTTGATTCTTGCGCGTAATTTTTGTCGTCCTAAAATAACCAGCGATTCATACAAATCTAATCTAGTGGTGAATCTAATTCAACGCACGACTTATCGGGTGTGATCATAACTGGAATGATTAATAGATAACGGCTGTTTTAATAACTGGATATCTTTAAGATATTATTCAGTACAGTAAGTTTAACTCTCTGCATTCTGTGTGGCGTGGTTATTTCTTTCAACAAACCCAATGTCATCCATATTTTTTGATATATCCCAAAATATCTACATGGAAAAATGTTAACATAGAGAAATGTAATATATAAATAAAAATTATCATCAAATCACATGTGTTATTTGTTTTAGAAGGAACTTATGTAAGAATGAAATGTGAAGATAACGAACAGCGACCAACCTCATATGCAATTTTCTGGCCACCATTTTTTAATAGACTCTTTATCGTGCAATTATATAAAGAATAATTTATTCGTATTTATCTCCCAATATATAAAATGCTATTAATCAATATTTGAAGTCAAAAGCATACGATGAAATACACTGCAAACATGATATAAAGAACACATACATAGTTCAATGAACGTAGTCATCAATAGGAGAGCATTACAACATTACGGTAATAGTTATTGATAATTACCCAAATTGGTAAGATATCAAGAGAAAACAACAACAACAACAAAAAGCATATGGATGCACAGCTTGAATTCAGTTGATCCTCAAGATATAAAAAATCCAAATGAGTTCACCAGGATGAGGTGTGCTAAACCTTTACCACATCGTGAGTTTCGTATATATGCCTGATCATGTTCACAACACTATAGCTGTATTTTGTAGTTTATTTTTAGCTTAAAACCCTGCTTATTAGTTTAGCTTCCTAATGTACTAGGCTACAAAGAACCGGGTAGTTTCCCGGACAGCGTGCCAGTCTAATTTTACAATACTTTGCAAAATAATTCATCTGTATGCTTGAACCATTATCAGACGAAACGACTCTCTTTCATTTTTCACTTTATAATAGTCTAATCTATCATTTCTCCCTGGCAAGGATCAATGCACATATATCTAATGATTATATATTTGACTTTCTAAGCTGTTGATCTAGATCCTTGATTCATGATATGGTTCATTTGTTCATTTTCTTTTGTATTTTGAATATATGCTATTTATTCACAATGTCTAGAAAGGAATCTCACCGGGTATGAGGTGATATTTTCATTGATTACCATTTCAAACTATTCAAAATCCTTGGAAATAATTACGTCAATCTATATCACACTGTGCATTGTGGACAGCCCACTGGATGAATAGAACGTGTCAAGCATATTGATTAACAAGCCATAAACGATCAACACGCAGTGTACACACGTGTGTGGATTTCGTGTAGATGCAGTGCTAGCTTTTTGTGAATTTGTAAATATATATTTAACCTACTTATTCGAAACGTATTTTTGCTTGTATTTAGGAACAAACATATCGTCTCAAAAAATGTATCAGTGTGTGTGTGTGTGTGTGTGTGTGTGTGTGTGTGTGTGTGTGTGTGTGTGTGTGTGTGTGTGTGTGTCGGACTACCTCCTTTGTGTGTTATGACCAACATTTTTCATTTAAGTATCTACACTCTGTCGGTTTTGCATTTGCAAAGAGAACATATACACCAATGAATGTTAAATAACTCTTTAATGTGATGATACATAAACAGTGATGTAATATTGATTGCTTTTATTAATTGTTTTTTATCATTTTTGGTTGCTATCATCAGCGTTGCGGAATATTCTCGATCAACAGAAATAAATTGAATTGTGAGAGCATTTATGGTCATATCGAAACCATGCATAAATAATATATTGCTTTAAATGAATCATTGAGAAGAGTATACCATGTTTTAACGTTACATTTCAAAACTATGTTTCAAATAATAGCAGTGATATCACCGTTCCGAAAAAAAGTAGATACTTATATCATTACGAAAATTTACCATTTAGTAATGATTGACGCTGGAATTTCGATGATTCATAGAAACATTATTATCCGAAACTGAAATTGGAATATAAAACAGTTTCCGCAGTTCAAGGTATTGATCTGTTACACAAAACTGTATCAAAAACAGGTATTTTCATATTATTTCACTTTCGTTTTCATATACATGACATGATATTTCATTTTTAGGAAACCCATTGCATAATATGGAAGCATTGCGCGGTCATCATTTAAGGCTGATACAGGACATTCTATTTTCAATTTATATCCATTTACAGTCAGAACTCTTACTTGGATGGTCAGAACACTTTTCTTTCGATCTATTTTTATCAATAGATTACATTTACAACAGTTAGCAACATACAATTAAAATGATATCATTTTTTTTTAATAATGTGGAAAATACTGAATGCGATACCACAGACTTCGATTGGTCGACACGTGATATTGGGATTTCCGTGATTCATTTAAGATTTGGATTGTCACTTACATGTATAGATACTCTAATATCGGCCATACCTTTACCTCTCTTTGACCATACAACAAGAAGGTAAGAATACATAAAAGTAAACTTAACTCAAAATAATATTTATCTTTCTTTTGTACATATTGGTTGGTTGGTTGTATATTGTTAAACGTCTCATTCAAGAATTTTTCACTGACATTTCGACGCCACCGTGGCCTGTGAAGGGCTGCAAAAATCGGCCTATGCTCGGCGCTTACGGCACTTGAGCAGGGAGAAATCATTATCGTGTCATACTTGCTGTGACCTGTGACCTGGATTTTCGCGGTATCATCCAAAGGACTGCCCAATTTAATTGCCTCTTACGACAAGGGTTACTGAGGATCTATTCTAACCCGGATCCCCACGGGATATGCTTTACATGTAATTGTGTATGTAACGTCATTCATTGTTTCCTTGCCCGACTTTTTATGTGGAAATTTTGAAACCTGATACATTTTGAAAAGAGTTAATTATCTTCCTAAAAGACTATCTGAGGTGCTTCGACAAGAAGAATGTGTTGCACCCTTGATGCTGTATTTTCCCACAAGAGGTTTTTGTATTTAAAGCTATGAAATTTGTAATGCTATATTACTAATTCGTAATGTAGGTGAACTAATTATCAATTCATGATTAAATAATCCATTGTATAAAACAAATCATCAATCAACAATCTATGAGTCATATCACAATGTTTTACCCTACCCACTCTTGCCTTCGTTGTAGCAAACATGAATTCTCGCTAAATGAGAATAACTTGCAGTCTTGGAATTATTGTGAAAGCTGTATGGTCCGAATTACAATATATTTTTTTCATCTCGTAAAAACGCTATTGAATCATCGCACGTATCTAGTTATGAGGCTGTATGACATATCATACATTATTTCACCTGTTTTAACCAAAATTATTTGATTTGAAATCGATGTTTACAAATAACCGTGTCACTCTACCATTTCAAGTGACAGTCACGTGACCAGTTCAAACTTTCAAATCATCGGTGATCTTATCTGTGCAAAGCTGTGTATTTTCTTACAACAGTACAGTGTCATAAGTTTAATAGAAATAAAAATATCACATACCTCTTAGTAAATCGTTGTTCTACGCTCTTTCAGCCTTAAAACTAGACAGTTGCGTATGAGTTACACATCATGTTTGAATTCCCCTGACGCGCGTGGGTCTATTTACAGACGTCTAACACTGTATAATTTATTCTGGGATGATTCATATATGTACCACACTATATTTACTTTCTAAATAATATTCTGACTGTTTTCTTTGACATGCAGATGTTTTCAAGTATGTAATGAAAGGAAAGTTATTAACTTTATAAAGTAATCAATCTGCTTTAAAGTAATTATATACAAAAATAATACATGAACATCGGGTCATACAGCTTGAAGTTTTTTGTCAGTCATAATTATTTTAGGGGACCATGTGGTCTGTCTGAACACATTGGTTATAGTGCACTACAGGAACCCGATTTCACCGTTGGTGTGTCCATGGTCCCCCCGATCGCCATTCCCGTAATTTTTATTCCTGATGGGATTTTTTAGATTGATCACTGATCGTTACTTTGCTTCTTCATGAAAATATTGAAATCCTTGAAAACGTTTAATTGCTGAAATATATGGAAAATACTAATCACAGATTTAGTAGAGGACATTGAGATTTCTACAGTTTCAGAAAGTCGTGCACTCAATCCCCTCGCATTTGGACATCGGTAAGTGATATTCGGACTTCATTACACTTCCTGACCAAACAAAGAGAGGTTTTCCATTTCTTCTATCAACCAGTGAAGGCACAACGCACAATCTAAGAATGACATAACTCTCATATATTCAAATACAATTTCAAAAACTAGATAATCTTGCTTGATTTAAAATGAAAGAAATAGTCAAGCTTTCGACACGGTTTATTTCATTTTATACTTATATAATATATACATAAATATATAAATCAATTACTTTTAACCCAAAACTATTTGATAATAGATTAACGTTTGCTACTCAGTAATTACAGAGAATTTTTATAGCTTCTATATCCAGATAAGGCGAGGATAACGAAGAGTCCTATGAATCTTATAAAGAATACAAAATTCAGAGTACGACACACATACGGCAAGATCAGGTGCCTAGAAGGAGTGGATATCCGTTTTTGACCGATCACACCCACCGTGAGTCATATATGTTGATCGGTTAACCGAAATAATCCGTGGTTAAAATTAGTGTGCAACCTAAGTCGTTAAAACAGGTAGTGACAGTTCCATCGCCAAACGTTCGGCATAAGGTGTGAATATCACGGGTCCTCGGAGATGACCTTTAAAACGGATGACCCGTGTCACAGTAGGTGTGGCACGCTAAATAACCATCACTGCTCAATGGCCGTAAGCGCCGAGCATAGGCTTAAATTTGAAGCCCTTCACCGGTCTTGGTGACGTCTTCATATGAGTGAAAAATTCCCGAGCGAGACGTTAAGCAAGATACAATCAATCAAAATTAATGTGCAAATAACAGAATCATTTGGTATGAAACATGTCAAACAACATTTTACCCAGTGACAGCTTGTATTTTTAGATTATATCGTTATAACAACGACATAATTTCCAAATACTGACTTTAAACGAGGCATTTGTGACGAAATATCAACACATATATTGATGCAGTCTAAACAAAAATCGTAAGTTGCAGTTCTGGAAGTAACACATTAATACGACTAAAAAGCCAAATCTTTTAAGTAAGTAGACTAAAGTGTTTACTATTCAAACATTCTTTGTTAAGATGATAAATCAAACATATCGTTATAGCTCCTTCAGAATGAGTTTTGGTGGCGTCGAAATTATATAAGCTTTATAAAGCATAGACATGAAGCGTTTTGTTGAAAAAGTCTTGACTAGTTGAGAGCAAGAACAATCTGCTCTACATTTATTTAAGGTATCAGTTTGCTTTATGCAAACGAAATGCCTCCTTCTAATCAGAACTATCATTTCTTGTTTATTGATAATTCTGACAACCATTTATACAGGCATATTTTACCACAGGGCGACGTATTTCAGGTGATGGAACATGGTGGAACACACAGAAATCCTTACATGTCTTAAACAATTCAGGCATACCTCTCTCCGATAGCTATGACCGAGTTAAACTTTTCATGCATTAAAACTCAATGCAAAACACCTAGATTCCTATGCATTCAGAAGATTACAGGGATCATAAGTTTTCAGTCATGCCTTTACTTAGCAAGTTTCATGTTACCATTAGCATACACTGTTTTCATTGAATGGAAATAAATGATTCATTTTGTAAAGATAAGAGGATATAGAATAGAAAAAACAGATAAATAAAGAACACTATATGAATCTAGAATGACTAGAATTCGTCTGAAGTAGACTTTGACACGCTCGTTTAAAGTCAACAACATTTTCCGCTATTTACTATTTTGTATCAAACTTCCATATACAATCTCGTATTGCGTCGAATGTCATCTGACGTGTTTCATACAAATTGTTAGACCGTTCTTTACACAATGGCTTTGATTAAGGTTTGCAATGATTCTCTGGTCTAGATATAAGGCTTACGGCAGATGAACAGAGGGTGCTTACGACTCCTAAGTACCTGACCCCACCTCTGATATGTCCAAGACTTGTGTTTGTCCTATTTTCGATTCTGTTGTTTTATAGGATTCATGAGATTGGTAGCTATTCGTTATTTTCAATTTTCATCATGTCAGTTTGTTTTTCAGTATGCTAATCTTTGGAATAAATCAACATTTGTTCTTGGATATTTTATTAATGATAGAAGTTATAGATATTGTTAGTTGTATATTTCTTTGAAACATTTGGAATCACCACATGCAACCATCAACAATATATGTAGCTTATTTCTACTAATGCTCAGAATATAGTTGCTTAATTAAGACAGGCATGATTGATAGCGAGTTGTACAATTCGTTAACAGGGCTCTTGTTCATGGTTAGCAATCCCCGTTGCAAACACAAGCGTTTAAGATTTTAATGTTTTCAATGTTTCGACAAAACAGCAAAATTATGTACGAATTTAATGGTTTTTCCGTAAAGATCTGTTGTTTTTCAGTGCTCAGTGGCTTGTCGTGATAGTTTACAAATGATTGAAGGTACAGATGTGTTTTCAGACAGGATACATTTGTTTGTTTGGTTGTGATATTACATCTAGTTTTGATTGTATTTGTCAAACATTAAACTATGTATGTCAAATAGATGAGGACACACTTTCGATAATAAAAAATGAATTGCGTGTTAGGTTCTGCATATTATGTAATATTTCACTTTTCTTCTACCTTCTATATTTTTCTTGAATTGAAATACTTATTTAAATTCATAGGTTAGCTGCACCTTGTGTATACAAGTACCATGAGTGAATCGGGAAAAGAAAAGGTATTTCATCACACTTCCAAAGCCAGTGCTGAAAAAATTATTAAAGAGGGCAAAATAAAAATGTCCAACGCTAATGCTAATGGAGATGCTGTGCATGGCCCCGGAACATACGTAACAAAATTGGGTCCCCACCATTCTCCAGATGATGTTGCCAAGAATAATTGGGATGGTGCTACAAAATATTGGGAAAGTCACAGAGATAGTGGAAAGACGGATGTTGTATTTGAAATCAATCACCCAAAGAGCGACCTGAAAGCCTATGATAATGCGGGACGGTCCGTCCTCAAAACATCGGGTGATTTGAGACTTCCGGCGGACACGAAAGTGCACGTGCGATATAAAAATGACCCACAGAAATATGCCACTTATACAATCAAGACAAAGGAAAAGTAGCAGTCATTACTCTTTGTGTAATGATATTGACTTGGACCGTTTTGATTATGATAATTATATACATCGAATATGATTATTGTTTTAGATTTTACTTTAAGAATTCATGCATGTTTATTTATACATGCAGGTACACTGCTATATAGTTATCTTTGTTTTATTTGTCAAGGATACAATTTTGTGTTTATGCATGTATTGGTTGAATGAATTCACAGTAGTTACAATGGCAATAAGATAAGAATTTCTTATATCGAAAGAGCAATGAACAAATAAATGATTCATTTAAGGAATGAAAGAATTTAACTTATAGATTACACTAGCTAGATTATGAGAAAACTCGATCTTGAAACATGGAATACATACCATCGTTTTTTTCCTCTCATAAATTGTTCTACAAATATCAACTTAGTTTTACCTTGTCATTCTACGAAAATCAGTCATCAATCATTGTAAACCTATCGCAGAGACGCATAATGTTTTGTGTAAAGAATATACAAAGCAAACTGAATTATGATCTTAAGATACAAAATTACTGTTTTAGAAAATGATTTTAAAAATGTCAGTCCACCTAAAGTAGAAGTTTTGCCTTATTTGAAAAACAAACATCTGCGCAGAGCTACCCTATTTTTATTCATTTGTGTCAAAACTCTTTAGGCAAGACAAAGTAAATGATATTCATATAAATGTTTTACTATGGGGTGATCACCTCCTACCATACAATAGGATCAGTTGTATGTTTTCAGAATTTCTAAATTCATTGCAGAATCTGGTGAATTTTATCCATCATAAAATAATAAAGAAATGCATCAGTATTACATGTAGTCATTAGGGAATGTGGCTCCTCAGCTTTTTTAGCATAACTGCTATAACCTTGTGTGTATATGTACTAGGTCAATGCTGCTCTCATTGGTCCAAACATATTTTACATCTATAACTTAGCCTGTCCAGTTGAAAAATGTTGTGTCAATTCAAATGTGAAAGGGTTTGACATGGACAGTGGAATTAAGCTACATATTTTGTGGCGGAGAGATTGTTTGCCTCACATTTTTGTTGATGTTTCAATCATTAGAAATTAATAAAATGTGACAGTATTTTTCTTCTTTTGTTTTTTGTTTTTGCACATGTTTATTTTTTTTAAAAAAACATGCATAAACGATATTCTGATTTAGATTAAAACGTTGCGAAGAAAATTCCTTTTGCGCAACAATATACTTCACAACTCTGTATCAAATAATCGAAGCAATATCAAGAATCTAAATCAAAGACATACTACCAAATATTGTCCATTTACTAATGATCGAGGTATTGGACGGTAAACTTTCGACGATTCAGAGAACCGTTATTCTCAGAAACTAAAAGTCAATCAGTTTTCTGCAATTCAAGGTATTGATCGGTTACACAGAACTATTACATAAAGGTATTTTCACAAGAGTCTTTCACTTTCGTATTCACATCCATGACATGGTATCTAATTTTAGAAAATGGAAACATTGCTCGACCATCATTTGAGTCTGATATAGGACATAATATTTCAAAATTTATACTTCTGTAACTTGGACTATCGGGACTATCAGGAAAACTAATTGTGAGAAAAAAATTGAAATAACATTTTACAAAAAATATAATTTTTCCAAATAGTTTAAAAACACTACACTTTATTGTAAATAAAACACTGTGGTCTTCAACGTACCTTCATGGGTGTTAACTTCCATATTATCAAATATGAGATTTTCAAACATATTTTGTGTTTAAAGTTGTACACCACATGACACCAGAGTATCTGGATGTTTTTAGATTTGTAGATAAGGGAAACACAAGAAATGCAAGACCTAACGCTTATAGTTTTATTTATTAATATGACTTGCCAAGTAGCCTTTGCTTGTTACTTGATAAAGGCAGTGAAAACATGACAGTGATGTGAATTGAAAAAATGTCATTTATTTTGAAAATGACGAAGTTATATAACAGAATAGCTAGTGGGGGTCAGAATGAGTCGAAAACAAAAATACAAGAACATATGTATCACATATGTATGATTATGCAATCTGACCCTCTACAATTCATATTGATTTAACGAGCGCAAAAACAGAATGTTTTACAAAATGTTATCATTTCATCAGCAACTTTATGAAAAGTTTTAGCAGATTTGATTAGAAATGGCACAACTCTGACATCTTTCATATCGGTCTATATCCAACATTATTGTGATTTTCAATGATTCTCAAGTGTTATTGTCTCTTTTGAGGTAGATCATACACTGTGCATGTATGCAAACTATCTGTGACATTTTCATGTTGAATTATCTGTGTTCTAGATACACCTATTTAAATTAGCTGTATGATGAAAAATTTTACATTACTGTATCAATAAATGATATCATCATCATCATCATCATTGTTATTATTATCATAATTTTTATCACAAATGGTCAAGCTATCTTAACATTGCCATCGCTGATTTGTGATTTTAAATGTAAAAACACTCATATCACTTGGCAATGTAACAAGAAGGTAAGAATATCAAAAAGTAAACATAAAATTGTGTTATCGTTTGTTATTGTAATAACATCACGGAGAACATAGTACTATAAATAGCAGGCTACTGATAAACACATTTATGTTCCAGGGTTTCAACAGTCTTGTTTAAAGTCATCATTTCGGTCGTTCTAACGATCTACATGTAGTTTGCCAATACAGCTTATCACTGGGTCAAATGATATCTGCCGTGTTTCATGTCGATTGTTAGCCCGTCCTTGGTACATTGATATTGACTACGCAGAGCTCCAGTTACCTGATCAAAATAAAGGGCTCATAAAGGGTGTGAACGGTCGACAGGGGATGCTTACTCCACCTAAGCTCCTAATCCCACCTCTGGTATATCCAGTAGTCCGTGTTTGTGCAACTCTCTATTTTGTATTCCTTATAGCA
This sequence comes from Ostrea edulis, assembly GCF_947568905.1. Lineage (NCBI taxonomy): Eukaryota > Metazoa > Mollusca > Bivalvia > Ostreida > Ostreidae > Ostrea > Ostrea edulis. The sequence goes on along the minus strand of NC_079166.1, from coordinate 82,969,485 downwards.
GATATGAGATTGGTCACCGTTCGTTATCATCGCATTTTGTGTCATTTATTGATATCTATCCTCACTCCTCTATACACATGGACATTTTGAAACCTTACACATTTTGAAAACGTTAATTACCTAACTAATTACAGTAAACCATGTTTATAACGAATACATTAAAAAGGACTTCACACTTATTGTGAATTGGTCTTTCCTCCCTATGAAAGGAAAATAACGAAACATTTTATTTTCTATTTCGAATATAGCGATGTTTAATCATAGGGAACTGTTATGCGTTGGCCCTTAAGATTTTATACAGCCTTGTTTTAATTTACACCTATTTGGAGTGCATAGACAAGAAAAGGTTGTTGCACTTTCCATGGTTCTATTCCTTGTATAATTTCAATGGAAATTATTGTAAGTTACTCATTCGGCACAAATAAATTATTGGACAACATTCCATAAGTCGTAACACCTCCCAAGCTTTTATTATGGACCACGTTTGCCTTCGTTGCAGGAAATAAGAGTCGTCACTAAATGAAATAAAAAATTTGTAGTTAGAATATTTAGTCAGAATAGTCAATGAACTAATAAAGGTAAGGGGGAAACCCCCTAGGTATTTGTGCCAACGCGCATCTTTTAAAGTGCATAGTCCCTTGATTATAAATTTGCTTGTTTGATATTTCTACGTGGGGGTGTTTACGATTTTTAGGGCAAAACACCAAAAAAATGTAAACATGATATAAAAAACCTGGAACATTCTTCAGATTCAATATAGATGTCATTGACATTTCCAAACAACCAGTTTGTGAACGTATTCAACCCTTACATGCTATATCAAGTTGTTTAACATACATGTGTGGGGACTACTAATTTTGTTTAAAAAAATTGCCAAAAATTGAAAACCTCTTCAGATCCTATGATAAAAAATTATTTTCTGAAAGAATGTACATGTAACCCTTTAATTAGAAATCAGATTGTTTGACATTAATGCATGGAGATTTTTTAAGGTTTTGTGGCGAAAATATGCAGTTTGTCATTACATTATTGTTTAAGAATAAAACAAACTTCGAGAATCTTACAAACACAACATGGATATTTTTAGACAAGTATGTTGCTTTAAGGTAACTCCATACTCGCAGTTTTATCTGATACAAGTTTAAAATATGTATTTATTTTCATTCATTAGAGTTACAACTAATAAATTATCAAATAAAATACATAGGTTATCACAATTTTTAAGATATGAGACGTACATAAACAGAGTCGCATATCACTGTCAGAAAATTACAATTTTCCGTAAACAGCGTTATTAGAATTCCATACAAACTGCTTATGACAATATATAAGCAATCGTAACAATTTCATGAAACTGTATCTTCACAAAATATACTAAATGTCTGTAAAAAATAAAGGAAAGCATCGCATAATAGACTTGATAAAGAAATCAATTGAAATAGAGTTATTGCCCTTGGATTCAACATTTTGAAAAGTATCTTTAATTATTCATCTATAACTTGAAATATTTTATTTTTAACAAGATTGTTTAAAATAACTAAAGGAAAATACTCCAATAAAAGTTATGTTCCTATCATGCATAAATCTAAATACATGTATATCATTGATTTTGCAAAATATGATGACATCAGAAGAGGGCGGCATTACTTTAAAGAACCTAACGCTTTGATTATATATCAAGTTATTTGACATTAAAGCGAGGTACATTTATTGAGTTAGGTGTAAGAGATATCCATATCCATGCAGGCAGTTTCAATTCAGAATTTGTAATCGTATTGTGAATTGCATTAATTAACTCAGTACTTCTGGTCAGGTGGTGCACAATCATTTCAAAAGTGAGGTGACTTAGGTAATGCCCATTTGTCATTCGTGGCTGAGATACATATCCTGAACGTATGATTAGACAAACCTTTTTGCCCTTGAAATAATATGAGATGGGTGGTGTAATGCGACTTGATAGAGAAAGGTAGTACGATGTTTGTGAGAGTCCAAAATGTGCCTTTTGATTATCAATGCAGTTTTTTCGACTTGTTGTTTAGTTGAAAGGACTAACGCGAATATATACTTTACTGCTTGTTTAGTAACACCACTTGCAAAATATATAAGATAAACCTTTCTGAGTTTTCCAAAAATTTATTTCATTACACAAATTTGTCTCCTTGATTTCAGTATTTAAGTTTTGATCATACGTATATAAGTAGGATAAATGACAAGACTCTCTCTCTCTCTCTCTCTCTCAGCATTGTCATACTTTAAACCACGTAATTTTGCATGATATTCGGATAAAGTTAAATGCCTTTTTCAAAATGCTGAAGATTTATATTATCTATAGAAGATTTATATTATCTATAGTTTCTGACTTGTTTCGGTTATCGGACATAGTGTACAATTTTCTACATAGTGGATCAACTATCTCTCTAACAACTAAATCAATATCTTGAGCTTTACTTATTGTGTCATAGTCTGTAAGTTTCATGGTTTCTTATATGCTGATTTCTTTTCACACTTTATCAGTGTATGCAAGGTGAATATAACGAACAGTGATCTATCCCATGTTTTACCTTGTGCTTTAAATTTTGTTTTTTACCGAACAATTATGGGAGGGGAGAGTATCGATAGAGAACACTGGTTGAATGAACGTCTGTTACAGTACACTTGACTTGGGGCGACTTTCCTCAGTATCTCCATTCTGTTCATGAAGCATGACACATCTTTATTCTTTATGTTGACGAGAGCTCAAAGTAAAACAGATAACTTTATGTGACATTTTCAGAAATTATTTGAAAATTGAACATTGTTTAATTTTACATATGACAAAATATACTTTACAACAGATGAATTACTTCATTGTTTCAAATATCTATTCTAAGCAGTCAAGCCATCATTCATTAGGGTTTTCCCATTTTGTGCATTTATGTTTGAAAAAGTAGCCCATGTGCTGTCTTTAGATTGATTAATGCAATTCCGTTATGCATGAATGAAATGTAGCTTTCAAAGATGTATTTTACAGAACATTTGAAAGCATGCATCACTTTCTAAGTAACACTGTCTTCTATTTCGTATACATGCAAGGTGAAGATAATGAACAGTGATCAATCTGATAACTCCTATAAGCAATACAAAATAGATAGTTGGGCAAATACGGTGCCTAGGAGGAGTAAGCATCTCCTGTCGATCGGTCACACCTGCCGTGAGCCCTATATCCTGATCAGGTAAACGGAGTTATCCGCATATATACATATTTATCACCGATACCCTATCTCGAAAGTGTAACCCCTAGCCCATTGTGTTTGTGTTTGGAATGTGCCGTCTGTACTGTGGTATGGTACACGGTAACAGCCATATTGAATTTGTAAAATTTTGATAAATTCAAATGAACATATCTTCAAAACGCCACAACATAAATTCTTCAAAGAGCCGTCATTTACCTTTATTTTACATACCCTTTCAGAAATCGGTGTTGAAAAATCCCTAGACGAGGAAATGTGTTTATTGGTCCATGGTCTAAAAATATTTCATTTTTTTTCTTTGAGTGTCAACATTTTGAAAAGTCTACGTTTTGATGATTTTGTTTACAAGTGCGGTCACCAAATGGGTTGAATGCTCCTTGACGTGTTTCATACACATTTTAAGTTGTTCTTTACACACTGATTTTGACTACTGATTATTCTGTCTACTTGATAATGATAGGGAGTTTCCGGTTGGTGTGATCGGTCGACAAGGGGGTGCTAACTCCTCTTGAAATCTGATGTCTTTGGGTCCACGTTTATCCTGCTCGTGATTTTTGTACTTTATAGAATTTTTTTATATTGATCACTGCTCGTTATCTTTACTTTTTGATTTAGATGAAGTGCATCGCTTATCACATGGTAAACTGCAATATACCGTAGTTACAATGTACTTCAACGGAAGAGTAAAAACGCATTTTGTGATTGGATCGAGGTGCTATGTTTCAACATAAAGTGTAATGGTAACGAAAATTGATCTTATAAAGTCTATACAGATCTAAAAATCATGAACAGGACAATACCGAAACTGAGATCAGGTGCCATAAAAGGAAAAACAATCTCCTTTTTACCGGACAAGCCGTTAATAATATATCTTGATCAGGTAACCGGAACAATTGTAGTCAAAAGCAGTATGTAAAGAAAGGTCTAACAGTTAGTGTGAAACATTCCAGACAGCATTTGATCTACTGGTGCGTTTTATCTGTCTATAATATCATTATAACGACAGTTGAATTTGCAAAGTGGTAACTTCACACAAGACAGTTGAAACCCGTGATATATCAATAGGAGATAGTTTATTTAGGGTTTCACTCCTATTGGTTGCACAATGTATCTCTTCCTATTTTCCAATTAAGATTTCTGTATTCTGAGTTCTAAAAAAAATGGGTCGTAATATATGTACTCATTCAACCATTAAGCAGAGCAATATGAACATATTGAAATATCCATGAAAGTGACATACCTTTAGATTTATGATGGTTTTAGAGATATAATTGTATTATAAATATATTACAAATCGCATTTTCCTCTATGAACCAACCAATTTCAGCACACGACACAATCCATTCATATTGACTATGAACGGATTATGAACTAACTGACTGAGAGAGCATAGTGATTTGAAAAAATACAACAGGTGCTACAAAGATCTCGCAAGTCACACCTCGGATTAAGATTGTGAACTTACATCGATTATCATCCCAATCTTCCGGTCTCCCAGCTCCAAATTACAGTGCACCGTGCAATGTTGATAAAAGGCAGGGTGAGATGAAGTGTGACATCAGGTCTATGTGTTGAAGTACATCACAATAACTACTGTGATAGAGGCTAGGAGTTCGTTTTATGCACACACAAAAAATATAAGCAATTTAAACAAACGGTGTTTTAGCAAATGAATATAAATATAAGAAATCACTTAACCATTTTACCTCCTGATCTGTTGCATACCCATTGACTTCGAAACATGCATTTTATTTAGCAAGTAACCAGCAGTACATTAATGTGCTTTTGAATCAATTATGATGATTCAGGGATTTACTAGAATAAATTAAGATGAAAGCAATGAAATGTCTGCATATGTTGGAGCGAACGTCTTGCACTCAGTTCCAATCTTTGATATTCGATAGTTTGTTCAGATTTCATTACACTAAATCACAAAACCAAAACGTTTTCAATTTTTTTTCTATCAATGCAAGGTGAAGATAACGAACAGTGATCGATCTCATAATTCCTACAAGCAATACAAAATAGATAGTTGGGCAAACAAGGACCCCTGGACACACCAGAGGTGGGATCAGGTGCCTAGGAGGAGTAAGCATCCCCTGTTGACCGGTCACACCCGCCGTGAGTCCCATATCCTGTTCAGGTAAACGGAGTTATCCGCAGTCAAAATCAGTGTGCCAAGAACGGCTTAACAATCGGTATGAAACACGTCAGACAGCATTTGACCCAATGCGAGGTTGTATTGACGAACTAGATCGTTATATCGACCATAGAATTTGCGAAATGCTGACTTCAATCGAGACTGTTGAAATCCCTGTACCATCAACTTGTTTGTCAGTAGCTTACCTCGATTTAAAAACTGACCATACACAGAACAAGCTCTTGCATATCGAATCAGTTGAGATATATAAACACCATATGCAGGTGATAATGGAATATTGCTACATAAATGTGGGAAGTTGACGATGGAGAAGCTGAAATCATCCCGTTTGTCATACAGTTGAGTTGTTAGTTTGCCGTTAATGTCTACTTTCAATTAGATATCTAAGTATGAAGCAGAAGTGGACGACTCTGTGGTGTCCTTTATTTCGAGCTCACAGGGATATATCAAATCGAAATATGAATGAATGAAAGCTGTCATTGTTAATAGACAAAACGTCATCGATATATCTAAAAGTCGAATTGAAGGTCACAGCGAGAGATTTTTTCTTCTCACGTAGAAGTTTTTGAATAAATTCTGCTTCATATGAATATAAAAACAGGTCAGCTAACAAAGGAGCACAATTCGTGCCCATGGGAATTCCAACAGACTGTTATCTTTGGAGGCAGAATGTTCTATTAAAAATTAAACATAGAATAATTCACATACACCCAGATATACTTTCGACAGTTATACAAATCTTTTAAAGTCTGAAATGACGGAGGAAGACAACTTTTGATACAATTTACTTCATTTCATGTTCCTATAATTGCATGCATATTAATAATTGCAAATCAATCATTTCAAACTAAAATCTTTATGTAAAAATCGATTATTCTTTATCAGAAATTGAACAATAATTTGTTTTTAAATTGGAATTCGTGAATCTGTGAAGACATATCAAAGGAACTGAATCATTTCTAGAAAAAGAGATAATTTTTTTATTTTCTTTCATGTTGAACAAAGTAACTCATTTTAAGATGACAATCAAAATGCTAACCTTCGTAATGCAAAGATATAAGTATTATTTGGCCTTAACTCTGTCTTATGTAACGAGAACTCGAGCCTTGTTTATGTACCCAAACGATATTTGTAGAATGTAAATAGTGTAATTTAAAGTAACAGAATTTTGCATAGACACACATCTAACTTTTAAAGTAAATCCACCTTCATGTGACGTCATATATTTTTCTAAGATCTTTATTTCATTAAGATTTGTGCATGATGAAAATATATTTATAGGAGAAATGTCATTCCCTGTGTATCATAGAAAAAATCTGGTGAAAGATGTGATATTGAAATATCAATTGAAATATCAATATAAATAATCAGTTATCTATATTACAAAAATGTTGTCAATGACAATAACTCCTATGCTGGCCTTTCTCTATAATATGCTTTTTTATGAAATGCAGCTAATTTTAATATATGTTATACGATATAATGTAACTTGGTGCATGAAAGGTGAAGATACGAAGAGTGATCAATCTCGTAACTAGTATAAGCAATACATAAACATATGCATATTACGCTTTATAATTATATATTCAGAGATTTTAAGAAACTGCACCAAGTTACATGATATCGTAAAGTCATAGTTCCAAATTAGTTTCATACCTTAAAATTTAATGTAAAAAGACAAAACTACAAGTTTTCATTTAACATCAAATAAAAGTAATGAAACACCGAGAAATAAAAACCACACGCACGCAAGGATTCAGTTAGTCACAGACTGACGAAGTGTCGAGCGAGAAAATCGCCATCTTAGTTTCTTCGCAAAACCGGAGCATGTACTTTTAATCAGATGTGAAAACTAAGAGTGGTATTTGCAACGAATTTTGACAACAGAAAATATATGTGTAGGCTACATATGTAGGCCTAATGTTTCCTGCACAACGCAAGATCAATACGAAAGAAAGTACCGGAACATTTTGTATTGTTGACTATAAAATTTAAACCTATCATCACACAAAATACGTCATGCATCAGAAAATACTACATGATTTGCGATTTTTTTTTAACTTTATAAAAGTTTTAAACTAAACTGTTATTTAATAATGCATATGCAACATTATCGCCTAGCTATTAAATCCGAAAAATAAAATGTAAACAATTCAAAGATTGAGATCCACATGTCAATCGATTTGACGTGACGTCACCTGGTACTTTTTTAATACATGACGCATTATATGTTTTTATAGGCAAATCAAGCAATCCCAAATGTGAAAATATATTGTTTTAATGAAACAGCAAAGCACTTCATATACCATTATTTTGCATATGATAGCGTTGTTTCAGAGTTAGTATCGAGTTTTTACCGTTAATGTTTTGTGTACTTACAAGTTAAAAAAAATTACGTCTTTTTTAACATCAAGTCAAACATACGTATTTGATAATGCACGTTTCATTACGTTGATTTCCTATTTCATAGAAGGACTACAACTTAACGTTGATACGATGTAGAATTTAAACAAAAACGTATTTCCGTCTTGGGTAGTCAAGGGGGCGTGACCCAATACCAAGTTAAATTATATAATATAACCTATGTTTTTAATGTACTAAATGTAAAATTATGGTGACAATTTTGATGCACCAGATGCGCATTTCGACAAATAATGTCTCTTCAGTGATGCTCAACCGAAATGTTTGAAATCCGAAATAACAATGAAGTTTTAGAGCTATTTTACGGGAAGAGTGCCAAAAAAGCGGAGTCAAATTCGTCTAAGGATAAGAGCTATGCGTGAGGGAGATAATCCTTAATTTTGAAATGAATTTCTAAATTTTATAACAGCAATTGAATATACATCCGTATTTTCAAGCTAGTAACGAAGTGCTTAGCTACTAGGCTGTAGAGACCCTCGGGGACTAACAGTCCACCAGAAGAGGCTTCGACCCAGGGGTCATAATGTAAAACTTATACGGTACCAATTTTGATGCACCAGATGTCTAATTTGATCCTTAAATATTGAGTATTTTCAAGCTAGTAACGAAGTAAATCAATCACATCGCCTGTTCCAAGTAGACTTAAATCATTATACAATGATTTACTTGATACAGTACGCTTGCTGTCTTATATGCTTCATACTGATTTTTTGGCCGTTCTTCGCACACTGATTTTGATAACTCTTTTTACCTGATCAAGATATTAACGGCAAACTAACAACTCAACTGTATGACAAACGGGATGATTTCAGCTTCTCCATCGTCAACTTCCCACATTTATGTAGCAATATTCCATTATCACCTGCATATGGTGTTTATATATCTCAACTGATTCGATATGCAAGAGCTTGTTCTGGGTATAGTCAGTTTTTAAATCGAGGTAAGCTACTGACAAACAAGTTGATGGTACAGGGATTTCAACAGTCTCGATTGAAGTCAGCATTTCGCAAATTCTATGGTCGTTAAAACGATCTAGTTCGTCAATACAACCTCGCATTGGGTCAAATGCTGTCTGACGTGTTTCATACCGATTGTTAAGCCGTTCTTGGCACACTGATTTTGACTGCGGATAACTCCGTTTACCTGATCAGGATATGGGACTCACGGCGGGTGTGACCGGTCAACAGGGGATGCTTACTCCTCCTAGGCACCTGATCCCACCTCTGGTGTGTCCAGGGGTCCGTGTTTGCCCAACTATCTATTTTGTATTGCTTGTAGGAATTATGAGATTGATCACTGTTCGTTATCTTCACCTTGCACTTTCACACTAATATACTTAAGGGCCCTTTTTGCTAGGAACGGCTCAATTCATATATATTTATAAAAAGGTAGGGTTTTGAAACTTGAAAATAACATTGTCATTTAACCAGTTTTCATGTATGTTTATGATATCATTTAATGAAAAGGTGCAATTTTCTGACGTTGATATCAACTTTTGTTCTTGTTTGTCTGACCTTTATTTAAAACTCTGGCGACATATATACTTTCTTCAATTATTGATTAAATTAATATATATCAAGTGAATATCAATACATATTTTCTACTTTGAACCATTAATTCTGATAAGTCCCATGACGGTGGAGCTACCTTAAATGGCACAAGAATACTTGACATGTGATATATATTAGGGATAAAGCGCTCACGGTGGCTCGGACCTCTTGAAAAGGCATGCTTTCTTCTCCTAGATACATGATCCCACCTCTGGTATGAAAGGTAATGAACAGTGATCAATCTCATAACTCCTACAAGCAATACAAAATAGATAGTTGGGCAAACACGGACCCCTGGACACACCAGAGGTGGGATCAGGTGCCTAGGATAAGTAAGCATCCCCTGTCGACCGGTCACACCCGCCGTGAGCCCCATATCCTGTTCAGGTAAACGGAGTTATCCGCAGTCAAAATCAGTGTGCCAAGAACGGTATAACCAGGGGTCCGTGTTTGCCTAACTCTTAATTTTGCAATTCCTGTAGGAGTATGAGATTGACCACTGCTCGTTATCTTTACATTCTCATGCAGTTTGGAAACTTCGTAAACAAAAACCTCACTCAATCTTTAAGGAATAATTATTCCTTACAGACACCGTGGTCATCTTTGTCCTATTCTCAATTTTGTAACTATTCAATTATCTTCATTTCTCATCGAGTCAAGTTATAATTCTTTTTTAGTATTTTACTTTTTGCAATGCATAAATTAGTTTTCTTGTATACTTTACCATTGATAGAAATCATCAAATAATTATATACTTGTTTGAAATTTGGAATACAGTATTTACAATTATCGAAAAATATATATTTAGCTTACATTAATGTTGTGAACGTAAATACTACAAATGGAATAGTGCCGAATAGGATTTCTAGGAACTTTCGAACCTGCCATTGGATACGCGACAACATAGAACACCACACTGCTATAAACGTTTTGTGTATGGACCGGAGAATCAGCAATCGAGACAAACATGATTTTGAATGCTGCTAGAGATTAACTAAATATATTTAAAACAGTGGTTCGTGTTAAATACGCTAAGGACCATGTTTGCAGTGGGTTTGGAAGTCTTGGAACATCTCCATATAACGCAGAAGACTGTTTTATCCTCCGGGTAAAAGCTTATCTGCGTGATGAACGATTATCGAATCTATCGTAACGGAGCTAAATACGCGTAAAAAATAAAAATAAACACTGACAAGCTATGTTATAGAAACGTTAAATGGGCGAATCGACATGATGGGTGTTTCCATATGAGTTAAAATGTATGTCGTCGAGTAATGTTGAAAGAAATACATTGATATGTTGCCGCATTAGCTCGCAACCTGCCGTGTAAAAGTTATTGTTTTGTGGGGTTTTATTATTATCATTTTTTGCAATAGATACGCAAGATTTTAGTGCTTTTAATGAAGTACTAAAATTTGAAATAAAACCCACAATCCCAAATATGCAGTTATTCTATTGGAATTTGCAGTGTTTGAGAAGTTTATTTTAGAACAGGCCTCATACTGGAATGCCAAGTCAAAGTCAAGCCAAATACATGTAAATAGAGAGGGTTGAATTTTTACATCCAGACCCTCGACATATAAAAGAGATGAATTATTTGCAGCTTAGTACTACAAAACTCCAACTTCATCTATCTAATCTCAACAGTAATTGATATGAATTTGTTCAACAATTTAAAGTTTTTTTCTATACTATATCCAGGAAATATTGATGGGAAATATAAGAACATCGTCAAAGAAAAGCTATAACCTAGGGTTTTTAGACGTTAACTCTTTCTGGCTACATAAAGTTACACAGTCTGACAGACAGATTAGTCCAACAGTTACTACTATAATCAAGGCACCAACACTCCCGATGGCTTTGGCACTTTGGCGCGGGTCATATGCAGATATCAAACTCCGCTCATATGCACTAGTGTTGTGTCTAGGGATTCTCAGACCTTCAAAAGCATTCGGTGACAAAACGAAATTTGTTGTATTGGTAACATTCGATCCTGAAAGGCAAAAATCAAACATATATGTATTGGTTTAATATGCACTATCTAAAAATAAGCGTTCAATTGTGCTCAACTTGTAGAAAAAAGAATTCACATAAGGATGGCAGTCCCCGGCGTATAATTTTTCGTCGAGATAATGTCACACTTATATACATTTAATATACATGAAGGTTATCTATGTTTTTCGTAGATCACTTATACACTGTACTTTCATGTAAACAAATCCAAATTTCATATTCTCCAGAGACAAAGTTGCAGTTTCTATTACTACAAACATATATAGTTTGATGCCTCCCTCCCCCAAACACACATAGAAAGAGAGATGGAGAAAGAGGGAGTTATAAGCATATACAGACCATTAGAAAATCTAGGTATCATAATTACAAACAAATACAAACTTTTAAATGCACCAGACACAGAGGTCCACTTTTCACAATTGCCATAAAATACAAACCTTGACACACTCCAGACACAGAGGTCCAGACTCCATTATGACAAGCACTCCAGTGGACATCCCCATATGCTCTGTAACCGGCTCTACAGGTGTACATCGCCATCGAGGTATTCCAGAACACATCTGCGTTTGCTAATGGTAACGGTGAATCACAAGGCACCGGCTCTACCAACATATATCATGTTCCATTTACCATTCATACCTCGAAATCCCGGGGAGTTGTAAAACATTATACAATTCATACAGTATAGTAAGCATTTCCATATGCATCTGTCTCCCTTACTAAATGTTTAGAGTTGCTAAATAGATTCCAATATAATACAGTTTATTTACATCATGCTACAATTCCTTTTTCAACTGGTATTTCCTTAATACTGCTCATTTTCGTGATTGGGATTACATATTATTCTTGACAAAATTAACTTCTTACCGACTAAACAGGTGTAGTTCGTCCCTGTCCATTGATCCCCAATACAGCAAATTAATGGATCTGCATTATTAGCGGTGAATCCACTCAAACAAGAGTATAATGTCACACTTCCATTCGTGCGTCCACTCGAGGTCTTCAGTGCGTCAGCAATGTCTGGAGGATTCGGGCACGATATTTCTGTGAATAATTTACATCTTCATGATGAGGAATAAATGAGGAATAATTCTACTGATGTCAGGCTGAACAATGCGCCCGCTTAGTCGGATATTATACAACCAACGACGATCTTATGACTTGTCGAGAAACCCCAACGGGAATAGAATATAGCATTGTTGCAAAACACTTAACACATGTACCAATTGTTTGAACACGATGTAGAAACCCACAGTACATAGAATGTATTGAAACTAAAGGTTAAAAAAGCCATTCCCAGAATCGAATTGCTCATGATTATTTTTTGACAATAGTAAGTGTAATATTAGCTAGATTGGTATACTTTGTCCTACCAAAAGATTTTATTTGAAAAGAACAGAAAAATCTTCTTTTGGCTTTCAGCACGACATATAGATACATTGATGATATTTTGTCTTTGAACAATATTCACATTCATTCATATCGCAATTCAATATATGCCAGGAAACTCGAAACTAATTTCTTTTTAAATATCTACTTCAAATTTTGATATTTTAGTGAACATAGACGTTAACGCAAACTAACAACTAAATTCTGTGACAATGGAAATGTCTTCAGCTTCCCAATTGTTAACATTCCATAATTATGCAGCAATGTTCCATTATCAACTGCAAATCGTGTTCAGGTCTCTTAACTGATTTGATAGGCGATAGCAAGTTCTGCGAATGATCAATTTTCAGATAGTCAACATTTTGGAAATTATATGGTTGTTATAAATGATCCAATTTGTAAAAGCAATCTGACGATAAGTTGAATGTTGTCTGAAGTGCTTCAGATCAATAGCTACATATGTAGGCCGTTCATAGCAAACTGAATCTAACTAAAAGTTACACTTTTTAACTATTCAAGACTTAGGGATCACGGAAGGTATGACAGGTCAGTAAAGGTTGGTTATTATTCCTAAGCACCTGATCCAACCACTGGTGTTTCAAGTGGCTCGGACTTGCCCTACTCTCACATTTGTATTCTTTTCAGGACTTATGAGTATGTTCACTTTCGTCATATTTACTTTCTGATTATCATTTGCGATGGTGTTTATCTAATACTATGTCTAAAATAACAGTTCAGTACTAAAGGAACTCATCGTTTTGAAGAGTGTCATCGAGTTGGTTGAATTCCTTTTTACTACGTCTTAATTGGTAAAAGTCGTTATATCAACAAATTATCACCCTGTTTATGAGATTGATCACTGTTTCTTATCTTCACCTTTCATGTATACAACAAAGAACAATACTCTAAGTTCATACATATAGAAAAGAGGATATGGTTCTTAGTTTTTTGTCATCCAAGGACCAATTCCAGAATTGTTTACTCATATAAATATCTCATTAGCTTTAGGTGAAATATAAAATATCACAAATTCTGACGTACGTATGACGCTTAATGCCGTGCCTACCGTGAACCGTGGCCTCTGTGGTCAAACTCATATCTGAAATACTCGCGTCTGGCACGTGCCAGGCGACTGGCTAAGGAACAATCACTACATGTGTGAAAACGATTATGTAGCAATTGCCCAAAGTCCTACAATACTGTCAACCATTACAAAATGATTGATGGAAATACATGAATTCCATTAAAAATGAGAATTATGACTGTATAGATGCCATGATGGAAATAAAGAGTGCAGGATAATCGGGGAAACCATAAATATATGAAACCTTAGAAAAGTTTGAAACTGAAATGTAATCAGCTAATATGACATTAGCAGTAAATCAAGTCTTTGTTGATTGATGATAAAAGATAGAAATGCAACACCACATTCGGTTTCTTCAGCACCAGCCAACGAGTGATTTTCAGCAAAATTAACATATACATGTACTATACTTATCCATTGATTACCCATTCTTTCGAATGACACGATACTTTTCGAAATCGGCCGAATTATAATTGTTGCATATCTTTTAAACTCCCCGTATAAATCAAGTAACGTTTAGAATACCTGCACATAAAAAGCTCGTGTTCGACCAGTGTGTTCCATTGCACGTTATAAGTGGATATCCGTTATTGGAAGAATATCCGGACAGACAGGAATACATTGTAATGCTTCCATTTTGAAATCCATCAGAAGTTTTCATCGCATTCTGGATACTCGGAGGTTCGCCACAGGTAACGTCTACAATGATATTAGCAGTGGGAATTTAGATTTGAAATATGGAAAGAAACTTATTTTGTATCAAATTATCATTTGCATCAAATATGCAATCCAAGCATTTAAGTGAAAGCAATATAAATCGAACGGAATTGATAAGTCATTAAATATACTTACTTAAACAAGCCAAAGTAATATATGACCAATGGGAGTTTATGCATCTGATGACGTTGTTTGTGTCATTCGCTGTGTAACCATGGTGACAGTAGTAAGTAGCCGTGCTACTATTAACATCGTAGAAGGCATTTGGTATTGAGGGTGGCAGTTCACAGCTGACTGTGCTCACTGATGCAGGGGAGATAATTGAATCTAAGAAATTCGATATTCTTCACTGATTTTACAAACAATTGTATGGATATATGTTATTATGTAAGAATAGTATTGTGCGTGTTAATTTCATAAGTTCTGATCAATGAATATGTTTTCTTAATATGCAATCATTACTTTATGAAAAGCAAAGTATGATTTCACAATTTTAGAACATTTATGTTTATTACGGGAACGATATCATAAGACATGTTGAACAAATGAAAGTAGGTGGATATAGCGAACAGTGATCAATCTCGTACCTCCTATAAGCAAAACAAATTAGAGAGTTGGACAGAGACGGACCCCTGTACAAACCAGAGGTGGATCAGGTGCTTAGAAGTAAGCATCCCCTATCGACTGGTCACACCCACCGTGAGTCCGCCCTATATCTTACTCAGACAAAATGGCTGTATGCATAATCAAAATCAGTGGGCCAAGAACGGCCTAACAATCGGTATGAAAGACGTTGGACAGCATTTGACTCAATGATAGGTTGTATTGGCAAATTACATGTAGATCGTTGTAACGACCATAGAATTTGGGAAATGCTGATTTTAAACGAGACTGTAGGAACCCCTGCACCATCAACTTGTTTGTCAGTAGCGTACCTTGATTTAAAAACTGACGATACGCAGAACAAGCTGTTGCATATGGAATCAAAGACAAAATTAAAACTATGCAACATTAAGAAAGTGTTTGCTATATAACATACCATAATTACGATAAACAACTTTGTTCACCTTTCCACATGAGTTGTTAGGACAAAGCATGTTGCAATGAATTATTTTAGAGCCAAAATAAACTGCAATATTTCCCTCTATTCATAATTTAGGGTGATCGACCTTGTTCTTATCAAATTATCCGTATCTAAATAATAATTGATAACAACCAATAATGACCAAACGTCTTGTATATATCCAAGAAAGGGAATTAAGCAAGCCAATATAAAAGAGTCAATAGTCCATGGTAAGTTATAAACCTCAAAGTGGTCAATATATGAATTACTGAACGGCCCTAAATTCCTACTTTACCGAATATATAACATTATGAATATGTATCATGTTCCGCCGTGAAAAGGCTGAAATATCGTCAAAATGGCGTATCAATCACTCATATTACGGCTATTACGGTTTTCAAGGGATGTCTAGGCACCTGATCCCATTTATGGTATGTCCAAGGGTTCACGTCTGCCCAATTCTCAGTTTTGTATTCCACGTTTGAGTTCTGAGATTGAACACTGTTATCTTCATCAATATGCATGTTCCATAAACGTAATATGAATGCACAAACGTTTACGAAACCAAGAGTCGTGGAAAGAACGTTTTCATAA
Organism: Ostrea edulis; assembly: GCF_947568905.1. Lineage (NCBI taxonomy): Eukaryota > Metazoa > Mollusca > Bivalvia > Ostreida > Ostreidae > Ostrea > Ostrea edulis. Next base: position 82,953,263 of record NC_079166.1, on the reverse strand, counting down.
TGAAATATATCTCTAAGAGCAGTGCTTTCCTAAACTTCTTTCCAGTTTTACAGCATTGAAATAGTCGTTTTTGACAGGTGAACAGGGGATGTTTACTCCTCCTTCACACATGATCCCACTTCTGCTGTTTCCAAGAATCGATAGTTGACCTACTTTCAAATTCGTTTTCCCTAAAACAATTTCTAAGTTATCCCCACCATTTTTGCACCTAACTAAATGAACTTAATACCAAATACCTGAACATACAAAGACTGTGTCTGACCAATGTGTTCCATTGCATGTTATGAATGGATATCCATCATTGCCATAAAATCCTTGTTGACAGGAGTACAGGGTCATACTACCGTTTTGATATCCGTCGGATATTTTGACTGTATTCGGAATACTTGGAGGTTCTGCACACATAATACCTAAAACAATAATCAAAGGTTTCCAGCTTGACGGTTTTCTATTAACCCCGGAAGCATTAATGTTTTCCCTTATCTTAATGAAATTGGTGCAAAAATAGGAATAGTCAAAATTAATTCATGAGATGCTTACTTAAGCATGAGAGGGCGATACGTTCCCACTGTAATTCCACACAGTGGATGGAGTTACATGTGTCATTTGCTGTGTAACCATAATGGCAATGGTAGGTGGCAGTGTTATTGGTGACGTCATAGTAAGCATTTAGTACAGAAGGGGGTAATCCACAATCGATGATTTCTGCTGAAGACGAGAATGAATTCTATCAAGTCGAATGGTTCCATTAAAAGAGATGAGTAATTGGAAAATTAATAGTTTGCAATCCATGTCTTAGTACCATATATTTTTTTCCCGGATCAATTTCATATTCTTCATTGAAAATAACACTAGAATATTTCTGAAGTAGTGTTCCTGATAGGACAACCTGAGCTGATACTCGTTCAAGTTTTATGAAAGAGCATAAAATCCGAATTTGTGTATGAGTGATTTGTTATGGCAGACTGATATGTCTTTTATTATTTGGTTACATTAGGAGAATGGTTACATTAAGACATTAAGCTGTTTGATAAAAAAAAAAAACAAGGTTCAGCATTTTCAAACAAAGGGTGTAATATTACTTGAACATGTGTACTGTGTGGGCGACCAATGTGATCCGTTACACGTTATTTCCTGATATCCATCATTAGCCACGAATCCTGAAATGCAGGAGTATAAAGTTGAACTTCCGTTCTGAAATCCGTTTGATATCTTGATTGCATTTGGAATATCAGGTGGATAAGGACATGATGTGTCTGGAAAAAGATATGGACAGAGTCATTGATATGAAATACACAATCATCTACATTTGGTTAATCTATAGATCATGTTCTCAGTTTATCATTTTCACACTACGTAGATATGCGCTGAAAATGTATGTTGTATGTTTCAATCGTTACTATATATGTATTGCTAGCTGCAATAATGTAGCCCTCTCTGATTTTTTTTTTAGAGAGAGGGCTACAACTTAGGATCTCCGTAATGGTGCAAATGCGGGAGTGATTCACTGCCGCAACATTTGCGCTCATTCTAAACATTTCCTGACTTTCTTTACGTAAATAAAATTATAATCTATGTTTCTTAGTCAATATATAAATTTACAACCTGCAACTTAAGATTTGTGAGGCTCTATTCTACCGTTTTCAACAATTTCAATAAATTCCAATTTCTCGATTCATATTTGTGCGCCATGTTTGATGTACTGAAGTTTCAACTTCCGATTGTCAAGTCATTTGCATATGCCATATAAGGTAGTATTTACATCAATGGACAAGTATGGAGGCGAAAGCTATTTCGTCGGTATTGAAAAGGTTTGAATTTAATATCTAGTTAAAAACCGAACAGCAGAGTGTAAATTTTTTCTGCAACAATATGATTTTCCTTTCTTTGTCGAAGTAGCTCGAGTAACTACATTTTCGCGCTGATTGTCAATGTTTAGGTTTTGCATTAGATCCACCTACAAGATCTCGCGATAACAAGCATGGAGGAGCAGACGAAGAATTTTGCATGCTGTATATTATATTTAATGAAAAACACCTTTATTAGACATGCCCGAGCACAAAGTTGGTACTCCTTTTGGTGTAAACAACATTTGGGACTAATACACAGAGTTTATTATCGGTTATTAATAAAATAATTTGGCACCATTACGGAGATCCTATGGACTTGTAGCCTTATCCCGAAAACGTCAGAATAAAAAAATTGATATGGCTACATTATTGCACTAATGGATTGCTAGCCAGTGATCTTTACATTATAGCATTAGATGGCACAAAGGTCTTACTGAGACAACTCAGAGTTGGTGAGCCCCACTGTCCTCCCACACACAAAACAACATTGTTCGTTTGATTTGCACTAAAACCCTCATGACAATGGTAAGTCGCGGAATTGTTCTTGATTTCAAAGTAAGCATTTGGAATTGGCGGTGGCACTTCACAGGCTGTGGACCCTTGAATTATTTCTGAAATGAAAGAATGTGCAAACTCATTTATCCTATCTTATTGCCTATTACATCAATATTATTCACCGAAAATATCAATATCCTACGGGATATAATTATATTTCATTATATGTGAGACATTCTTTTCAAATACAAGAAAGTATAATAATATATGATATACCTAATGGTAAAGTGTGTCTGACGAACTTATCCCATTGGATTGAAACAAACCTATTACTGGTATAGGCTAAAGTGCCTCAATACAGGAAGCGATCCTAATTAACAATACAGTTAAATGTTGTGTCCGACCAGTGTTTTTCATTATTGGAATCACACCTTCTTCCTGGTATAAGTACATTTTGTATCTGACCCATACACTGTATTAAAATCGGTACAGATAAAAGTTGTGTCTATTCAGTGCGTATAAATACGGAATGAACGATTCTTACCGGTACACACAAAAACGAGTGTCTCATCAGGGTTTTTTATTACCTGTACAGGTAGACACAAAAGCGAGTGGATCATCAGTGTGTTCCATTACCTGTACAGGTGATAACTGCTACTCACTGGGGAATTACATTACAAATATATCTAACATATGTTTGTGAACGGCGTGTTACAGTATTGCAAACAAGTCCGCCTAAAATACAGGCTGAATTTGTCTCTGAATAATGTGTTCCATTACAAGCAAAATGACAAACTCCCCGTCGAGGCCTCATTACGTCACCTACGAATAGACCTCTCCTATGTGACGCAACACAATATGCAGATTTGTATATTGTGAGTCCGCTATTATCACGCAGGCAAATAACACTAAAGAAGTAGTTCGCAGTTAAAAGTTTGAAGATATTGATATTAAGAGCATTACTATAAAAGTATGGATTTTATTTTAAACATAAAATGATCAAAAGATCATTAAAAAGTAGGGAGACTCTGTTCAAATTATTGTGTAAAGTAATGAACTTGATGTTTACGTTCTTGTTTTGAAAGTTGTTTACGTTTGACGTTATGTTTTTTCGTCATTCTACAGTGACGTCACAGTATACGCGGCCTAAGAAATCGCTATCCCATAATGCCTAAGTGGAAGAGTTTGGTTTGTGAGCAAACGAACTCTGGTGGAAGTTTGGCAAAATGATTGTGCCTGATCAGTAACCATAGCATGAAGCAAACTTGCTTACGAGTACCGATAGATTTTGTGTTTGTCCAGTGCGTTTCATTACAAGAAAAAGAATACTTACCGGTGCATGTCAAAGATCCGTTTGACCATTACGTTCCATTACAAGAAATATGCCTACTTCTCAGCACAAGTAAAACCAATTGACTGAAGAGCGTGTTTCATTACAAGAAATAAGAATATTACCGGTGCATGTCAGATTTGTGTCTGACCAGTGCGTTCCATTACAGGAAATAAGCCCGTTTCCGCCGTTGCCGGAGTATCCTCTGACACACGAATATAATGTCAAACTTCCATTTTGTGTTCCATCAGATAACCGCAGTGTATTAGCAGTGGTATGGGGGACTGGACAGGACATAACTGTTAAGACAAGATGAAATTGATTAATACACTTTAACTACACACATCCTACCAATCTTTAAGAAACGGAGGCACAGGGAATATTGATGCACCTATTCTATGACAGCATAATTGTAATAACCAAAATAATGAACGCACCTATCGATGGAATACTCTAATTGACAAGTCTTCTACCTCATTTCTTGTGGACGTACAGAAATGGTACAACTTTATGAATCAGCAAGGAAATCTTTAAGATCACGCTGTAACTTTCCCATCATAATTTGGGATAGAGAATAAGTGGACCTACCTTCGCAAGATAAATTAATCTGTTCCCAGAGTGAGTTGTTACAGTGTATAACGTTGTCTGTCTGGTTTGCTATGTATCCATTGCTACAGTGGTACACAGCGGTATGGTTATTGACTACAGAGTAACCATTAGCGAGACTTGGTGGGAGTGGACATATTTCTGAAATAAGAACAAGTGCACTGTACAACTACTTCTTACTTCAGGGAAGTGTGATATAAAGATAATTTGTTCACAATTAACAGCACCCATATTAATAGTTCATTCATAAACTTGAACTCATTTACAGTCTGCTTGTAGACGTGTATTTCAAAGGATACGGGGAAACTTTGGTTCTGATTTCAAAATTTCACAGACACGTGACTTAATAGAAACTGGTTTGATATGAGATAATTCCACGACTAAAATAAAGGATACACCAGATACACGTGTACTTACCTCCAGGAGGCCTTCCTGTAGTTATAACCCGGACAGTAACAACAACAGAGGAAGCCTGTATAGACTGAGTTCCTGATCCCCACACTCCTCCCACGTAAATAGGGTAACCATAAGCGACGTCGGGCGTCCACAACAAAACATGGGATTGGTTGTAGCCATATAAAGTCCCTCCAAATGGATCTGAAGCTGCAGTGTCTCCCAGACTGGCGGACCCAGCCCCGTAAAAAGTAGTCCCGCTTGATACTGTGCTATCTTTTGTCTATATTGATTGCAAATAACAATAGAATTAAACTGCGAATTGTTTGATTTGATTTGTGAAATTAAAGAAGCATGACCTATATGAAAATGTAAAGATACAGAACACCAATCAATCTCATATATACCACAACGATTGCACAATTATAAGAGATTGGCAAACATGGACCCCTGAACCCTCCTCCTTGGTATCTCCTGTTATTGCGTTTAGATGCCCCTTCATCTGTATACTTTATAGCTACATTCAAACATCTTTGTTTGCCCCGAGAAAGGTGTGGATCCTCCCAAGGATGTATCAAATTTATTGAGTCGTTGGTAATTTTCCTGATTTATATTCATAGTCAACATACCTGAACAACAACTAAATCGTACTCAGGATTGAAAATACTGGTAATTGGCGCTTGGTTTACAAGGATATTAGCATCCTTTTGATATGGGTAATTGTCAGTTTGTATGATTTCTTGTGATGACAAAATCCAGGCTCGAATGATAACATCAGCAGAACTGTACGATACATCTTCAGAGCCCCATCCATCCTTAAAGCAAGCAATGAAGTCATCTGTCAACGAAAATCAAAGTATGGATATCATTGTGGATATATCTGAATACATTTTCTACAAAGAGGGTAGTATCTCTCTCTCTCTCTCTCTCTCTCTCTCTCTCTCTCTCATTATTTCTTCCTCTTGCTCTCTCCTAATCCGCCATCACTCACTCTTAGATAATTAGAATCGATAGACACATCATACACTGATAGTACCAGGATCTAGCTATCGTTTTTAAGGGGGCACTAACTGAGGAAGAAATCACTTCCTCAGTCAGTGCCCCCTTAAAAACGATAGCTAGATCCTGGTACTATCAGTCTAAAGTCTAAAATTCTTGACAGAAAAAAATAATTTGCCGTTTTTGTCAAAACCCCAAAATCGGAAGGAGGGGTGAGAAACAATAAAAAGTAGGAGGGAGGCAGTCATGCAATATATCTACATTTGCATGTGAGAATAACGGAAAATAAATGTTGTCGAAAAGTGGGGGAGGGGGTTATGCCCCTTCCACTACCTCTGATTCTTTGGGCCTATACATGTAGCATGAAGTCATAAGCACATATCAAGTTTTCTGCATTTGCTTAAATGTTAATGTATGATTAAACACACTTCCATCAATGCAAAGAACAAATATGGTTGGACATCATCAAATCCATTTAAATGTTGAATGGCTAACAAATATTCCTTACAATTCAACGAAAAATGTGAAGCATGACCAAATGTCCAGCTATTTCAAGACCCCACCAGGTGAAAAATAATGTCATGTTTCCTTATTATTCGACATACAGTGATCTGTTATTTTTAAGATTCCTGACACTCACCAGCTTCACTAGCTCCCCAGAGTGTCACTGAAGACTCGGTAATCCCGAACACCGTGCCACAGCTGTTTATCCACTTTGGGCCGTGATTAAGAGTGGTTGGTGTGGTCCCTAGATTAATATTAATATCAAACATTTTCATATTCAATATTTGATAGGTATTTCTTTTTATATTACGCCCCTTGAAACGAATTCAATCAACAGTCCAAGAAATAAAAGGGCAATATGGAATGAAAATATTTATATTTATACATACATATCATCCTTTTGTGCAATCCAGCTTGAATTATTTCTTGTGAACTATTTTTATTAGTGGCGCGTAAGATTGTCAATATATAATTTGTAGTACTTCAGTTTGGATTTGAGTTAAAGTGAACTGAATATATATGATTAACTGGTATCAAAATCTCGTATTTGCTACACTATAGATTTGTAACTAGTTAACTGCGCATTCATTGAGTCGGTGCTAATTTATTTATATATCATTTTTATTGACACTTTATTTCAAACAGTAAAATAAGTTTATGGAAAAATGAAAGCATTGAACGTCGCCGCCTTATTTCATATTATCAAATATACTTTAATTAAATATCTTGCTTCCAACAGGCGCAGAAAATCTGTGCAGTTGTCAATATTTATTGACGGATAGTGAACGGTGTAGAATGAGATTGTGTATTTTATCCGCATATCTAAAGTGATTTTAATGAACATTTTAAAATGAAAATTGTCACTAATGGCTCAACACATTGATTTCTGGAAAAACAAGGTATAAATTATATGGATAATGCAACATTACATTGTTCATGTACAACTGAAGGTTGCCATGAGACACATCATAATTAGGTGTGGCATGACAATGCGCAATGGATATTTTATTCTATTTGATAAAATTGATTTAGAGAATTGTTATGAGAAACTTTATCAAAAAGACGTTTTAAGAGAAGAAAATATTTCTTACAGTGGCCTTCAAATCGATGTTTACATGTATCAACATTTTATCTCTTAACAATATTCAAAGCGGTTGAGCCCTGTCAAAAGGGGATGTTTATTCCCCCTAGGAATCCCACCTCTGGTGTCCCCAGGGTCCGTGTTTATCCTACGTTTAGTCCTTCTGTTGGTTTAGTATTATCTATGGTATTTATGAGATTGATAACGGTTTCTTATCTACTTTTAGTTTTGTATGTTTGTTCTTCTGTTAGTTTAGTATTATCTATGGTATTTATGTTTGTTCTTCTGTTAGTTTAGTATTATCTATGGTATTTATGCTTGTTCTTCTGTTAGTTTAGTATTATCTATGGTATTTATGCGATTGATAACGGTTTCTTATCTACTTTTAGTTTTGTATGTTTGTTCTTCTGTGGTTTAGTATTATCTATGGTATTTGTTTGTTCTTCAGTTAGTTTAGTATTATATATTGTATTTATGAGATTTATCACGGTTTCTTTTCTTCGTCTCCTCGTTCTATTGTAGGCTCGTTTTAATGTCAGGGATAATAAAGTCCGTGCTCCTTCGTGCAGGATCTCAAAATTTAAATTCACTGCAACACAGACCCTGCAAGGGTTGAAAGGAATCATTGTGTATGACAGATGGTTTTAGATGAAAAGATGGAAATTCTAGTACAGTTATCATTTCTTGGAGGTATCACAGAAATTTAAAAAACAAATATGCATGTTACCTGCTAGGTTTTATTTTAGCTGTTATCAAAAAATCGTTTTACTTAATAAAGGTTGTAGTATTACTAGGTATCGATTTTTTAACATACTAGGTATATCTAAATGGAGCTTTTATCATTATTATTTTGAATTGTAGGATAAAATGACATGCGTTTAATATTTATTAAAATGTATCACTTTAATCTTTAGTATAAGACATTTTGATGAAGATACAATAATATTAATTACCACAAACGTACATTATAAAGATATAATAATATTAATTACCACAAACGTACATTATAAAGATATAATAATATTAATTACCACAAACGTACAATATAAAGATATAATAATATTAATTACCACAAACGTACAATATAAAGATATAATAATATTAATTACCACAAACGTACATTATAAAGATATAATAATATTAATTACCACAAACGTACAATATAAAGATATAATAATATTAATTACCACAAACGTACAATATAAAGATATAATAATATTAATTACCACAAACGTACAATATAAAGATATAATAATATTAATTACCACAAACGTACATTATAAAGATATAATAATATTAATTACCACAAACGTACATTATAAAGATATAATAATATTAATTACCACAAACGTACATTATAAAGATATAATAATATTAATTACCACAAACGTACATTATAAAGATATAATAATATTAATTACCACAAACGTACAATATAGTTGAATCATCTGAAAATCAAATCTTAAATGGAAAGTGCTAAACTGTCCTGTTTATATGAATTTATTCATTTTTAATTAATTAATTCTTCAAGTTCAATCACATTAACAAAATCAATGAATATGTTATCATTTCATTGATAATTTTCACGGAAGTTCGTTTTCGTTCGTGACATTTTCGGGTTTGTTTGAATTTGGTAAGCTGATTGTACTTTGAAGCATGCCCTTTCTTTACTGTTTATGGTAATTCTGTTAGCGAGTTCCTGTTCCTGCTCTGTAATCTTTACTACAAGGTTGTCATGTTGGTGTAAAATCGTATAATGTTATAATTCACATACTCTATCTTCAAACTTGTTGCTATATAATTATCCCCTGATAAGCACGGCCGGAGGTGTTTCCGTTTTGAGCACTTCCGTTGATTTTGATGTAGGTTGTCTTCCATTTCACCACAAAGCTAGGTATACACCTCATTTACTCTGCCTAAGGGGAACTACCAGTTCAATTTTCTGTTTGATTTCATATCTTTTTTAGAAGTGCAAATTGTCTGTTTTACATTTATCTTATGTCCGTTAGACTATGCAAACACATTACCTGTTTATACATATACATGTATACTTTGTATGTTAGTCTGTACAAAACTCTGTGTTCATTATTGCGGGGCCCGTCTTTGTAGCAGTAATAAACCATTCAACATTACCTCTCCAATACACACATATCGACTGATAAAACCCAGATTGACTTCTGTTGAGTCTCTAAATGTCCGCCAACACTATATGTCCGCCCACCTCTCAAAGAAATTGTTATAATCAACATTTTTTTCTGTGTTATGTCATGGATTTGTGAATTTGCGAAGATGACATGTAGTTGTTGTTTTTTGTTTGTTTTTTTTTTTGTTTTTTTTTTTTTGTTTGTTTGTTTGTTTTTTTTGGTTTGGTACCAGCGCTACAGTATATTGGGAATACATGATTGTGTCGGATTGTTATGTGAATTTGTGTCTAAAACTTGCAGTGTCAGCCTATCGATGCATCCATCAAATGCGCAGGAGAAAATGAGACCTTTCAATTAAAACCATTGTACCATTCTGATTCAGTGATATTTTAGACCACTGAATAGCAAGTATATTTCACTCCCTTCCAAGGTTGATTAAAATAAATTTGTAAATTTTATTCACTTGTATTCATTTCCAGTTGCAAAATACATGTACTAATTGTTCGTTCTTAGTATAGGTTGCACCCCTGCAAAACAATGCATGTGTTGAACACATTTTTCTTGGTAATTTCCTTATCCTTGCGTTTAAATATTGCTGTGCTGTCCTTGTTGATAGCATTCATTCATTCTGTATTTTGTAAAATACTGTATGTATGGTCACGTAAACGTCATCATTGTTTTCAAAACGTTCTAAAACTCGCTAGACCACCGCGGTGGCCGAGAGGTTAGAACGTTCGCCCCGCATGCGGTAGGCCGGGGTTCGAATCCTGGCCGTGACAGACCCAAGTCGTTAAAACGGGTAGTGACAGTTCCATCGCCAAACGCTCGGCATCAGGTGTGAATGCCACGGGTCCTCGGAGATGACATCGAAAACGGATGCCCCATGTCACAGTAGGTGTAGCACGATAAAGAACCCTCACTGGTCAATGGCCAAAACTATTAAGTTATCATTCATTTTTCATTCAGTCACCTTTCAATTCACTGTTTAAAGATAACATTTCATCCTGTGGGATCGCTTGATATAACGATCTAGTTTGCCAATACAATCTATTTTGGGTTAAATGCTGTTTGACGTGTTTCATACAATTTGTTAAGCCTTCTTTACACGACGATTTTAATTACCAATTACTCCTTTTATACCGATTACTCCGTTTATTTGATCGATATATTAGGCTCACTGCAGGTGTGACCGGTCGACAGGGGATGCCCACTCCTCCTTGGCACTTCATCCAACCTCTCTCCAGGAGTCCGAGTTTGCCATTCTTGTAATTATGTATTCCTTATAGGAGTAAAAACAGTGATCACAGTTCGCAAATTATATGGTCGCTATAACGATCTAGTTTGCCAATACAATCTATAATTGGATGAAATGCTGTCTAACGTGTTTCATACCGGTTGCTAGACCGTTCTTGACACGTTGATGTTAACTACGGATAACTGTTTACCTGATCAGGATATAGGGCTCACGGTGGGAGTGAAGGGTCGACAGGGGATATTTACTCCTCCTAGGCACTTGATACAGGGGTCCGTGTTTGCCCATCTATCTCTTTTGTATTGCTTATAGGAGTTATGAGATTGATCACTGTTCGTTATCTTCACCTTTCATTCTATAAAACAGCTGAGCTGTGGGTAGTCCGGTCACCGTGACAGGGTCCCGGATTGATGTTAGTGTTAGACGATGTGTTGCATGTATGTAGTTATATTAGCGTCTTTACAACTAACGTGTAGCGGGTTTTTTCCCGCGAGATGATAATATCGACTTATTTTAGTGGTATTGGATGATGCTGCAAAGGTACATCTGCATCCAAATGTGTCTGCAATCATAATACGATTTCCGCAAGAAAGGTAACTCTATATAGCAGATGTTAAATGTCGATGGTGCGAGTAGCACTTTTCATCTTGAGAAATAATTAAACTAATGGGGTTAATTTATCAGTCGTTTCTGTAGTAAACGTTTTACAGATAAGTTATTAACAAAACATTGTTTATCAAGTTTTTTGTTTTGTTAAGGTCCCCCTGTCCACCAAAATATATACCGTTGAAAATACTCATATGGTTATGAGGCAGAAAATCACAAAGTTTTACATCCACGAAATAAAATCTCTATACGGTAATCAAACCGAGTGTGACTGTGTTTATTCCCGTTAGTGTGACTGTGTGTTGTTTACAATCAAGTTAAATCCTTGCGCCTTGTGCATGCAAGGTTAAGATAACGAACAGTGATCAATCTCATAACTCCTATAAGCAATACAAAATAGATAGTTGGGCAAACACGGACCCCTGGACACACCAAAGGTGGGATCAGGTGCCTAAGAGGAGTAAGCATCCCCTGTTGACCGGTCACACCCGCCGTGAGCCCTATATCCTGATCAGGTAAACAGAGTTATCCGTAGTGAAAACCAGTGACCCAATGCGAGGTTGTACTGACGAACTAGATCGTTATAACGACCATAGAATTTGCGAAATGCTGACTTCAATCAAGACTATTGAAATCCCTGTACCATCAACTTGTTTGTCATTACCTTACCTCGATTTAAAAACTGACTATACGCAGAACAAGCTCTTGCATATCGAATCAGTTGAAATATATAAACACCATATGCAGGTGATAATGGAATATTGCTTCACAAATATGGGAAGTTGACGATGAAGAAGCTGAAATCATCCCGTTTGTCATACAGCTGAGTTGTCAGTTTGCCGTTAATGTATAAATGTAATCATATTAGTGTGACTTAGTGTTGTTTACGTGTTGCTTGTAAATATTATTTGCTTGAACGAGAATGTATATTGTTTATAATCCTATGTTAATGTTAGATCAACGATGTGCTGTGTACGTAGTAGCGTTACCGTAGGTTCGTGTTGTTCTATTTTAAAGATTGTTAGACAAACGACTTGATGTCTGTAGTTGCACTAGCTTGAGTCCAACTTTGACATAAGTCTATGTCATTGTTAAATCAATGAAATATTGTGTATCAAACTTTTTGAAATCAGAAATAACAATAAACATGTAAGAGCTATTTTAAGGAAAAACAGAGTGCCAAAACTTGAGTCAAATTTGTCCAAGGATAAGAGCTATGCATGAGGGAGATAATCCTTAATTTTGAAATGAATTTCTAAATTTATCGCAGCAATTAAGTATACATCCGTATTTTCAAGCTAGTAACGAAGGACTTAGCTACTGGACTGTAGGGACCCTCGGGGACTAGCAGTCCACCAGCAGAGACCTCGACCCAGGGGTCATAATGTAAAACTTATACGGTACCAATTTTGATGCACCAGATGCGCATTTCGACAAATAATGTCTATTCAGTGATTATCAAGCCGAAATTTTGGAAAATCTAAATAACAATAAACTTGTAGGAGCTAAAAGGAAAACTAGAGTCCCAAAAACTGAAGCCAAATTCGTCCAAGGATAAGAGCTATGCATGCGGAAGATAATCCTTAATTTTGAAATGAATTTTGTTTTAAATTTTAACACAGCAATTAAATATACATCCGTATTTCCAAGCTAGTAATGAAGTACTTAGCTACTGTGCTGTACAGACCCTCGGGGACTAGCAGTCCACCAGACGAGACCTCGACCCAGGAGTCATAATGTAAAACTTATATGGTATCAATTTTGATGCACCAGATGCACATTTTTACAAATAATGTCTCTTCACTTATGCTGAAGCCGAGATTTTGGAAAATCGAAATAACAATAAACTTGTAGGAGCTAAAAGGAAAACTAGAGTGCCAAAACTGAAGCCAAATTCGTCCAAGGATAAGAGCTATGCATGCGGAAGATAATCCTTAATTTTGAAATGAATTTTGTTTTAAATCTTAACACAGCAATTAAATATACATTCGTATTTCCAAGCTAGTAATGAAGTACTTAGCTACTGCGCTGTACAGACCCTCGGGGACTAGCAGTCCACCAGACGAGACCTCGACCCAGGAGTCATAATGTAAAACTTATATGGTATCAATTTTGATGCACCAGATACACATTTTTACAAATAATGTCTCTTCACTTATGCTGAAGCCGAGATTTTGGAAAATCGAAATAACAATAAACTTGTAGGAGCTAAAAGGAAAACTAGAGTGCCAAAACTGAAGCCAAATTCGTCCAAGGATAAGAGCTATGCATGCGGAAGATAATCCTTAATTTTGAAATGAATTTTGTTTTAAATCTTAACACAGCAATTAAATATACATTCGTATTTCCAAGCTAGTAATGAAGTACTTAGCTACTGCGCTGTACAGACCCTCGGGGACTAGCAGTCCACCAGACGAGACCTCGACCCAGGAGTCATAATGTAAAACTTATATGGTATCAATTTTGATGCACCAGATACACATTTTTACAAATAATGTCTCTTCACTTATGCTGAAGCCGAACTTTTGGAAAATCGAAATAACAATAAACTAAATAACTTCAAATCATAATGATAACTGGCCTGTACTTCCATATGATTGTAGCTTGAACAGTAATCATCTGTGTCAGACACAGTGTTTTGAAAAGCCCACAAAATATTATACAACATGATTTACCCTCATCTATAGATTTTAGAACATTATCATATGTTTCAATAAGTCGATACACTATTGAGTGACATGGTAAAAATCCATCTTGATATTTATAACAAAAAGGCTATTGTTATGAAAATTGTATAGATACTTAATCATGACACGTTCCATGACTTTTGCAATGCAGAAACAGGTATATAATTTGATAAAAGTGTTGGAAGGAAAAATACAATCTCTTATTGATCTGTTGAACAAAATACACAAAGGATTTGGCTATGACACGCATGGTAAACTTTAACATTCTGGGACTTATATCATCTGACCCAATAGGCTAGTTGGTGGGTAAAATTGATACTATATTTACAATGTCTTGCTTTGTGATAGGTATCTGACGGGTAAACTTGGCCATCTATTGTTTACTATTACGTCTAATCGGGGGCATGTGGAGTGCAGTTGCATTTCCATCGCTGTGTGTCGTGTTCAGTTGCGTTAACGTCATTGCATGCTGTCTATCATAGCTGTGTTTGACCAACTGTGATGAGGGTTTTTTTTGCTGTCTACGCTTGTGTGAAAGCCTCTTTTTGGATCTACTAGGTGTACATTCCCTACGGTCAACAAGGATAGTGTGTTGACCCCGCACGTTGTGGTCAGTCAATATTTGCTTATATCGGATAGCTATACATATATATTATGCTAATGTAAAAATCTCCTAAAAAATAAACAAAAACAAAAATATTCAGCCTCTTACCCTGTGCGTCTGACACGTATCCATCGCTTAATAGCAGTTGTACGGTGACGAAGTCCGGGTAGACCCCCAGGTTGTGAATGACGTCAGTGTACGGAGCAGCTGTAGAATGCAGAACTTATCAAATAGAATCAATCCCAGATATCAATTACTTAACAAGATTCTCAAAGCATGGGAACCAAGATATTGTCAGATGGAATATCTGCATTGCATGAATACAGAATATGAAAATATCAAAAAAATTAATTATCATATTAGTAATTAAAACTTCTGCCAGTCAATATAAAAACTCAAAATTATATTTCTATCATAATCTTATTTTCATTTATAATCCCTAATATAATGTGGTCTCAATTTTTACAATAGATATAAATAGTACATTTAACATCTACAATCTATTTGGAATATATGCATTGCAAATTTTTATATTCGTTATTACATCGTTTTTGATCGTCTGAAGCGTGAAATGTGTGAAATTTATATCGGCAGTTACTGTAAGTGACAGTGAACATCGGTAAACATGTCAATTTCAATCGTGCTTCCCTCGACTCTGTTCAAACAAGCGATAAAAAATGTTGAATGCCTTTTTTGACTAAATATAAATCGCTGCACATGTGTTTGGGTAAGGGGACTGTTGACCAACCACAAAACCAATCTTGTTTACATGTTTATAAAACTTTACTATTACCTTGGTTATTATCAAATAACCGATTTTTTTCCGCAAGTGATACTATTGGCTTCTTTAAGCGGTTTTATACCATACAACAATTTTTTGATATCTACATTTACACCCAAATATGTCTGCAATCATAAAACGTATTTTCGCAAGAAAGATAAATGCATATAGCTGTTGGTACACGTAGCACTATTCAGTTCAAGAAGTATAAAATCTACTGGGCTTTTCTTTAATGTCAGTTGTAATAAAACGTAAAACAAATAACTTATTAACGCTGCACTACTTAACTAGTTTTATGTTTTGAAAGTTATGTCCGTCAAAATACGAGTATATTCTGTTAAATTTTGTGTATGCTTATATATATGAGCTGGAAAATCGTCTACTTTTACACCAGCGGAAAAGGCCTTGATATGGTATGTAATAGCAACAGTTAAACATTTAGGGCTTTACATGTATGTATTTACATTTTACATGCTTTTTATCTAAAAATAGATTTATCTCATTCTGTATCTTTAATCGTTTCTGTCTTTTGTTATGGGCAATGGAGGAGGAAGGCCTAACACTAATTCTTTAAAGGAGATGGGGGAGTCAAAACATAATTAAAAATGCGGATATATTTTACATTTTGAAATCGTCGTTGTTCCACTGAAAGCAGGTGTGGGCCAATCTGAATTTCTCCACGCTCTAACTCGAACATTGCATGTCGTGAATGAAGCAACAAATGGACCGGTGTATAAAGCGCCACCTGTATAATGAATAGAAATTTTAAAAAAAATAAGTACATATGTATAGTGATATCAGAAAACCTTATCGAGATTGTAGCTTTTCTTGACATGCCAGAAAATAGTATCCAAACATCTTTGTGCAGAAATATTCCCATACAACAAATGACATGTCTAGTTATTAAAATGTAGCAGAAATATGAATAATGAAAAGTTGAAAATAACGAACAGTGATGAAAGGTGAAAATGACGAACAGTGAACAGGCTTGTAACTCTTATAACCAATACAAAATATATTGTTGGAATAAGACGGACCCCTGGATATACTAGAGTTGAGATAATGATTTATCTCATAACTCTATATTTTAATAAAAGAAAGTTTTCCTTTTTGTTTTGAACGGGAGTTAAAGTCGCAAAAAATTGCAAGAAAATGCATATTTTTTTTGCAGCATTTATCATCATTAGGGTGTCAGTAGTAACGTATATTGTGTGAAAAACGAAATTACCGAAATCATATCAAATTGTAAATAAAATTGAAATATCAAGTGTAACAGAAAATGCCAGTATTTTCAGATTGGACAAAAATTCATGTTGGATTCAAGAAAAATCTAACAACATTAAACATTTAAAATAATCTAAACATTTTCCTCTCTAGCTTCGTTGTATGGGTAAGTGAATTTTCTATATTGTTCCCATACCATGAAAGGCGATGATGACATACAGTGATCAATCTCATAATTCATATAAGCAATACCAAATAGAGAGTTGTGAAAACACGGACCCCTGGATATACATTTGTACAGTGATCAATCTCATAACTCATATAAGAAATACAAAATAGAAAGTTGGGAAAACACGGGCCCCTGATCACACCAGAGATGGAATCAGGTGCCTAGGAGGTGTAAGCATTCCCTGTGGAGGAATAGTTATAGGAGTTTGCTTCTTTCCCCATTTTATTTTTGGAACATTTAACTCAAAGAAATCATAATATAACAATTATATTCCATTCTTGGATTGATCTATTTTTGATTTTTTTTCTCAGGATCTACCCCTACTATTTATGCTGTTAAAATCACCTACCGGTCAGGAGAACCCGTCCCGGTCCGTTCCCATTGTTCTGAGTCACTGGGACGTATATCTTTACATCTATATCGTTATAAAGGTAACCAACACCCCCGTAGTCTGTCACTAGATCATCATCTCTCTGGGCGGATCCAAGTCCTGGGAATATGTATTCATTTCCTTCGTGAACCACTTTAACTTGGACGTCCACTTTTGCCGGAAGCTCTAAAAACGGATGGGGAATGACCAGCGGACTTACCCCGTCCAAAACCATCGGTGTCCAAGCACTTATATAAGGTGCCTCTATCCCTTGAACTGCAAAAAGTATTTCTTGTCCATAAAAAATCCATTAACACTGCGTTTATGTTATGATCCACGTACACTACTATGCCGCATAACAAATTTCTTTTATTCATTATCATTAGTTGAATACTAAGTGGTCGACGTTTTCAATCAATCTTTACAGTACCCTATCCACCTTATCTCAAACCATCGACAAAGTAGATATATACTTGTTTAAATTCCACAAGTTAAAAATATATTTCATTTACCATATATATATATATGGTACAGAATTGTCTTCTAAATAAAAAAAAAAACTTTGATTTTTATCTAGCTTGGGAGCTCGTAGGGATAAATTTGATACAAGGAAATAACAAAGAAAATATATACATTACTTTACCACTATCATGCAAAGAAATCCAGATTAGAAATTTCAGGATACACCTTGTATCCATAATCTCCGACCTCATCAGTGCCCGACCTGTACCTAGCAAACACAATGATGCAAAAGCTGAAGCACCTTTTTTGCGTATACATAAGTATTCCATTAAAGGTCTTTTTCATCCGCTAATCAACTTTTCCCGATGAATACACATCATACATCAGTGAAATAATATCTGATAAAATTAATACTTCGGTTCAACCCCGCGGAATAATATTTACCGATACTTTGTCTATTATATCGATCTGAAAAATGGACATCAAACATAAATTCAAATCACGCCGCGCGTTTGTATATCGGGCTCACAAAGAGGTAATACATGTCGGTTTCTTGAATCCTGGGATTGTGTTTTAATCCCATAATGTATCACTGGGTTTTGGTTTTCTGTATTTTTAAATGTGAAAAGAAATACGCTTGATGAAACTTTTATCAAGGGATAAAATACAATACATGTACATGTATATCATAATATGGAAAATCCAATGCACGGCTAAGTTAATCTCATTTGTTCATTTAAGGGAACGAGAAAATGTTCCATTTCGTTTTGATTATGGATTACAGCTACCCTTTCCACAAACAATTCTACGATTAAGATAAACATTTTGAAAACACTGTAATTCTTCTATAATTCTTCGCTCATATATTTGTGAATGAGTAAAACTAAGCATATACATAGGTAATAAAACTCGGGGTGTAGTTGATTTCAGTTGAGGAAAAGGCTGAGAGAAAACAATCATCTTAGTCATAAGACTCTTTTCTATATAGATGTACATGTATATAAAGCATCATTTTATATAGATGATTAATTCTCTATCTATATATCTATCTAACTAGGTATGTCATATGGGTATCTGATAATTTCTTGTAGAAGGTTAAAAATGGAGGGGTCATTTCCTATACATCTCTTGTAGTTTGAAGAAAGATAGAATGTTCTATCGTTAGAGTATTAATGTCCAACGGACCCGGTTTAAAAATATAATGTGTCCCATATACCTGTAAAATAGCAAAATAAAAATTGCACTCAGTACATGTTTCGGTAAAATCATATCACATACCATTATTACACAATGTACAACGAAGAAAGTTACCTTTACAGCTGACTCACAATTAATTCCATTGTAATTAGCGTAGACGGAGAACTAAAACCTACGAGCTTCAATTCCGCTGTGAACAGCTTCTATTTACCGGAACTTGTCATTTTTTAAGTGTACTGATCTCAAATATGGAGATATGACCTTTACTGAAAATGTTATTACGATCTTTACTATGCCGTTATATAACAGGAAATTTTACTTCAAGTTTCAACAGGGTCTTTCGATAACAGTTTCTGGTAAAATGGCAGTCAATTTGATGATTCGAGAAAATTGACATTTCAAAATGCTCAGTTCACAATATTGTTTTACGATTTCTTACAGTGTTATCAATGAGGTTAGTTGTATTTAATTTTAACTTTCAATTTACGAGTTTATCTGTCGTGATTTTACAATCGTTTTGGAGCGGTTCTGTAATTTTCTGCGACATTACGAGTATGTGGTAGACATTTTAGCTGGTGAGGGTCTGTCCCGAAACACAGTCAAATTATTCTAACTAGGCTGCAAAATGAGGAAAGGGAGAATTGTTTCGTCTACAGTATTGATTATATAACACCTTTCATGTATATCTTCCAAATTCCACCAGTAAAAACCTATATATTGAATATTTATCTCTATCGTCCTCATTGATTGATAGATTAAGAAAACAGAACTATATTTCTGAAATATTGATCTCTTTGGTTGGTATTTTTAATAAATTAATAACACAAAGAAAAGATTTGAACATCAATAACAAAACATTATTGATCTGATATGTTTTTACGTGTTGATATGCGCTTAATAAAAATTGCTGTGTATCTGAATATTGATATATATTGTCGAAATTGATATGAAGGTTTGGTCGCACTTTGGATATATATATATATATATATATATATATATATATATATATATATATATATATAAAAGCACTGAAAAGGCCACGACACTGTTGGTTATTTAAAACTCAAATTTTCGACGCAACCCGCGTCTTTTTTAAGAGACATATATTACATAAACAAATAACACGCAAAAACGACAAGTATCGATAAACTACATTGGTGACAAGAGCGATACACTGATGTACTGAGTGATAAAAATAAGTTATATAACAGAAGAAGCTAGTGGGGGTCAGAATCAATCGAAAACAAAAATCCGAACATATGTATCACATAGCTATGATTATGTAATCTGATCCCATACAACATATAATGAAATATCGAAATACAGCTGCCTGCAATAAAATAAGGTGGGTTTTATAAATACATCAGGTCACAATCCAATTGGAAATTGGATCCGCCCACAAATCAAACATCTTGTGTTGTACTTAGTGACAAAACTAATTCGCAATTTTAAGTATTCAAAAACTAATCAAAAGAAAGAACCTGATTCACAAACCCCAAAATATGGCCCTTAAAATATATAAAAATGAAAGTAAATGTTGAATACAAGTATTGGTGTTATAAATATTTATCAGAATCCGGGGTTTAGAAAAAAACATGTTAGATCTTAAAAATAGGAGCACAACTAAAGCTGTATACATACTAGAACCGGATATGGTACCGTATTTTTGTCATTTTTCACCAAAAACTGGTTATTTTGTAAAGGTTTTGCCATACTGGTTTCATCTCGCCCAAAATATTTAAAGTATTTTTATAATATACACCTTTTCAATTGACCATAAATGCAAAAATATTTTAGGGCGAGCTAGGAGCACTATTTTTATTTTTCAAAAACGATATTCCGGATTGCTGAAAAATATTACGGTTATAATGCGCTGGTGGTGGTAAACTTGAATTTTACACAAAATATGGCTGGTTTAAGTATCTTATGGAGAAGGAAAGTACGTTTTTTATTTCGTGTCATGTATATGTACATAGGTCATTTTAGTTCGGTGTTTATTTTTAAAGCAGGGGAAATTCCCTCACCTAATAATAGTTTTCGGTTGCAGCTTGTTTTGCCCTTTTACTATAGATGTTCATTTTCAATACCTAGTTGTTTTCATCTTTTAAAGTCGTTCACAATATATCTTCATTGCATCGTTGCTTAAAAACTGTGTACAATTTTGGTAGTTTTACATTATTATCATAAACATTATCATTGAACGAAACGACAGTTACTGAAACTGTTAGGCCTAGTGACTGAAATGAACATGGCGCGGCGTCTTCTTTCACTTTGGGATATCGGAAAATATTCAGGCTTCACGCAAGTATTCTTGTAAGGTACTGATATCATCTCGAATGTTACTACGCAGCTTTAGACTGTCAACATTCGAAATAACTGTTTTATTTAACCTAACTTTACGTACATTGGGAGCAAGTCCTTCTTTGATTTACAGTACATCCAAGTTTCGGGCTGAATATTAGCATGACCTGGTCAGGTAAAAAGGAATTCAAAATAACAGATTTAAACTACAATATCACTTACCATAGCATGCAGCATTGCCGCCAGTTAAATCCGACACAGTAAATTATGTAAGCAATTCATAGATAGCGATCCACATGTTATCGATGAGACATGACGTCATCTGTTGTAAGACATTCATGACGCATTTTATGCTTCGATAGGCGGATCAAGTAACCCCCATATGAAAATACTCGATATACCGGTTTTGTTTTGTTTTTCTTTCACATATGATATCGTTTTACATGTCATGAGTTTTTTATTTTCTATTTTTATGTAACTTTACTGGTAAACAAAGACTGTGCGTTTTGTTTTTAGTTTGGGGAGGGGGTAAGACAGTGCAGTATTTATAAATTGTGCATGTTTAATTCCGTTGATTTTCAATTTCATTGCCTAGTTCGAAGGCCTATCAACGTATCAGTGTTCCATTGTCCAATGTAAAATTAGAAAAGGAAAAATAGTGTCGTCTTGGTTGTCAAGGAGGTGTGTCCCAATGCAAAGTTACATTTATATAATATAAACAAATATTTTTTTTCAGCGTGCTCAACAAATCAAATTGCGTGATACAAGTAAAATTAAATTATGACAGACGGACTGAATGCTATATTATATATGTTTTGCCAATTAATAAACTGGACATGTGTTGTGCCAATAAATATATCTTAATTTAATAATCCAGCCTACAATAGCAACAGGAAATTGTGCTTAAATTGTCCAATCTTCAAAACCTTAAATTGTGTGCATGTGTGTGGTGGCGGTGGTGGCGGTGGTGGTCTTCATCCACTCAAACTGTCCCAATCCCCCTCCCAAATTCAATTTCTTTAAGTGTGCAGTGGATAGATCGCCACATGGACCCATCCAAATCTACTGTAAGGATGGTTTAAAATATCGGTTTCAAATGCAATTAGTTCACACACAAATATATATAGACAACATTATTTGACGATTTGCATTTTAGTTGCTTCTATTCATACACGCTATACAACAGTACTGAATCTATAACTGAGAGAGAGAGAGAGAGAGAGAGAGAGAGAGAGAGAGAGAGAGAGAGAGAGAGAGAGAGAGCACCATGCAGTAATTGTATACAGGTGCGGGAAGTTTAATCAAATCTTAAATGTACAATATTATTCTTATTAATTAACCATTCCACTTCATTCTGATATATTTAATTTCTCTTTTTTCCATGTTAAATTATTCGGCTGGCGAGAGTTAGGACTGCCCCCCCCCCCCCCCCTCCCTTTTTTAAACCAATGTTACATGCCTAGCTATCTAACGCCCTCTCAGTAAAAATGAAATAAATATATAATCTATATCACTACAACTTCATTGGATTTACTAGACTTTTTTTACCACCGTAATACATGTTTATGCAAGCGGACAATCTAGGCATTTTAAAGAAAATTTCCATCTTCGATAGCAAAATGTGTTCAGCCCACGAAGAGCAGAATCGACCCAAAACCAATGGCAAGCGAAGATGATTTTTACCCCTGTTTTCGGGTGTTATAACTGATTAAAAAAAATAGTATGTTTTATAACTTTCATTCAGAAGACGGGTAAGTTCGTGAGTTACTGAATAAACAAAAAATTGTCCGCATTCTTATTTCAATCGCGTTGTCAATTGTACACTTTTTGATATTTCTACACTACCTGTAAACATGTAGACAGCGGATCTAAATCATCTAATATTCTTAATTACAATAAAAATTATACATTAGAATACATGTGGTGCACTAATATAAATGTCAATCTTTTAAAATAATCGCACAAATAAACCAATGCTTTTACTTGTCATTTTATGGTCCACATTTCTTTGAGCTGATATAATTCATGCTATTTAACAAATTGAAATCAATGCCAATTTATACCATGTGATATTCGTTTGTTCATTTTCAAAGTCAAATGATCCTTCTCTTGGTGAACTCGTGCTGCTCGTGCTGTGAAACAATGTGTGACTAACACGTACAGGTGTTTGTGTACGGGATGTCGAGAATTTGTGCGTTTCATAAAGGTGTGAACGTCTGCGGGGAAGTCTGCATACGGATATATATCAATATCTTGATATATCTATATACAAGAAATAATCCCGATTTACAAACATGTTGAGGTTTCTACTTAGAGATAATTAAAATCCATTTAGCGACACTGTCCACTCTATATCTGCTTCAAACATATAAACAAGAAAAGGTAATACAGAACGGACGTCATAAGTTAAGGGTAATTAAGATGAATTGTTTCGAATAGCAAACTCCAACATGTAAACAATTTAAGTAAGTTATCAAATCAGTATGGTAATTCTTTAATGATAGACAGTGAAGGTACATTTTTAAAAATTAAATTACTATTTTAAATTTACAATAATATATATCATTAAATGATATGAATATATACAAGTCGCCGTTTCATACGTTTTAATTTTCACCCACTAATATTTCGCTTAGTATTTTTTTTTATCACACGAAGGTGCACGGTGGCACAAAGGAGGCACAGATGTCAGATCTCCGTGGACTTAAATGTCTACCTCGCTCAGAAAATTAAGACTTCAGAGGTGCCGACAATTTTCAAGGTCCACCGTGTTTTATTTTTTTTTAAAAATAGTTTTAAAACTCCATTTTTGTAATTAGTTACTATAATAACTCAAGTTTAACCAAAATCATACAGTTGTCTCTCTTATTTTATCCTCAATTATATCAATTTTAATGGAAGTTGATACAAATAGATATATGCAACTTGAAAATATAAACTCATCTTTGAGATAGACGGTAAAACAATACTATTTGCTGTGGTCCTTTCACTGCAAGGAATTTTAATTTTTGATCACGATTTTTCAATTATGTCCAATACAGCGGGGGAAAAATTGTAGTGTTATGTAGTGGGAAGGGGGGGGGGGCAATATATCACAAATTCAAACATCGTGATAGAAAATATACAAGTTCCTAGTATTTTAACAGTTGTGATTTACAATCAGAATAAGCCCAAAAAATATATATTAACCTATGCGTCCATTATTTGTGTATTACACTGTGATTCTCAGATCGTCAACATCATGACGTTATATAGTTTTTCTGTTGAAAAACAACACAAAGTTTAAACGGCTGTAAAACGAAAACTAGAAAAGATATTGTTATAAAATAAATTGTTCTATGACCTATGAATCCTAGAGCATCAACTGTGAGAGTCTCATTTATTTTGGTGAAAAGGCCAATTTTAGTACTTTGTGGCTCTAGTCCTTTGACCCATTTTGCAAAAATAAATGTACGGAAATTCAGATTACGGTAATATAATTATATTTCACTTTGAAAGAATCACAATATGTTTGATCAATGGCTAAAAAACAAAATAAACAAATACAAAAAGATTAGAGCGCGTGCAATTTCCTAGACAGTTTTTCACTGGGAACTAGAGCTCCGACTCTAGTGACTTTGGAAAACAACATCTGTATGCGCGCGCAATTTGACAGAGAAACGGCACAAATAACTAGAGTCTGGACTCAATATGGACGCAATATCTATGATTCATACTTATACCACAATAATTGTGTTCTTCAATAAGACAATGTATGGTATTTCATCTATATCAATGTAAACACCAACCTGCAATTTTCGTAGCAAATGTTTTGTATATCATTAGACATCTACAGCATGCTGTGGTTTATCTTTTTTTTACTTAGTCCCCGAGGGTCTCTACAGCCCAGTAGGTACGTACTTCGTTACTAGCTTGAAAATACGGATGTATAATTAATTGCTGTAATAAAATTTAGAAATTAATTTCAAAATTAAGGATGATATCTTCCTCATGCAAGGTGAAGATAACGAACAGTGATCAATCTCATAACTCCTATAAACAATACAAAATAGATAGTTCGGCAAACACAGACCCCTGGACACACCAGATGTGGGATCAGGTGCCTAGGAGTAAGCATCCCCTGTTGACCGGTCACACCCGCCGTGAGCCCCATTTGCATGCATAGCTCTGATCCTTGGACGAATTTAGCTCAGTTATTTGACACTCTATGTTTTCTTTTAGCTCTTACAAGTTTCTGTCATTTAAAACTTCCAAACTTTTTGCTTGAGCATCACTGAGGAGACATTATTGTCGAAATGCGCATCTGGTGCATCAAAATTTGTACCGTATAAGCTGTACATTAGTATATGGCGCATCATTTTTATAAGGGGTCTATTTAATAAAACTTCAAAACTCCATGATCTCATGTAATAAATCGCATATTTTTAAACAAATGTATGTTTTCACAACATAACTACAAAGCAGATAATGGTTGTTCATTCAGAAATTGATTTCGTTAAAATCACTAATCATTTTTCATGCCTTCTTGCGCCATCTTGGATTCTACAAACCCTGCGCCAGTGGAAAGTCGGACTCGAGGTCGACTCGATACAAATACGGGTTAAAACTCATACTTGTTTCTCTGAAAAGTAATAACTCGGGTCAGAACCCCATCTCCAGAGAAAAACGCTCTTAGGTACATGCATTATCTTTATGCCGATCGCGGCGCCGCAAAGGACATTTTGTACATAAAGACACAACGCAAATTATTCTATAGGCAAACTATCCGACAAATAGACCAGTTTAGAACATAAAGGTAAAACAGGAAAATTGAAAAATTCACTCGAAGTGTCATAATAACAGTGGATGTGTAAACTAAAAATAGTGAAAGTTCTAATATTTACTTTTGCTTCTGCTTAATGCGAACATTGATTTAAACATCAATACGTTTGCTTTACGCACTTTCTGTTCAAATGTCCATTATCTAGAGTAATGGAAAAGAAGCGTAAACGAAAATAATGAATGGAATCTTTTTAAGAGCAAAAAAAAATAATTTGCAATTATTGCAATATAGTGGCAGGGGGTTATCTGTGTACATTTTAGGGCGACCCAGCAGTGATTTCAGTTCAGTAGACAAAAAGATCGTATTCCATTTAAAAGAGTTGCTTAACCTTTCATTGAAATGTACATTGTATCATACCATTGTTTGACATTATTAAACCAAATGGGCAAATACAATGCCGGTTCCAGAAAAGTTTGGGATTTGAAGCGCATTTCAGCGTCATGGATGAATTTCGGTAGTCATACTGCACTGCATCACAATGCATTTGGAAATGGCTAAATTTTAGGGGTTTCTAACGTAATATGACGGCTGGAAATCAAATTACTTTCCTCTTACATAGAGCGTTCCGTAAATTCCAGTCTCTTTACCTTACAGAAAAAGTATAAACTTCAAAACAAATACCAAATACATGATGATGGGAATCTTTGTAGTTTTGGGGTTATTTTAAAAATAATGTTGGCTTTTCTCGGAACTGGCCCGTAAAATTTTATATCGTCAAATGCGTCTTGTAATTAGCTACATGTTTTCTTCTAAACCATTTGACAAAATGTTTATAAATTTCAACGTAATTTGGATATTCTGCAATTCCTTAAAATGAGACACAGGAAAATAAATAAAAATATATCTTGTTAGAATAACATTAGTAACAATTTATGTTCAGTAAGGTGCGAGATTAAAAGAACAATGTCTGATAGAAATCTAAATTCAAATAGTTAGGGGGAGGGGATTAAAACTCCCGTAGGTTCCTGTCATCTGACATCAATTATATTTGAGTGGGGGGGAAAGACAAGTGACTGTTAAAACCACATAATAATATTACACTTTAATGAACTAATGTACAGTAGAAACAGGGACATTAGAAAACGATATACACCGTTATCTTTACCCATGTGTTTTTACTTGTTAATCAATTAGCTATAGCATTCATCATATTTAGTCTTGATGGTGCCCCATCTTGGTGAAAATTATGTGAATTTAGTTTTTTTGTCAGACATTGAACTTTCGATTTCGCCCCTAATGCTTTACGAAATATTTTTGTTTATGAGATAGAGAACATTGAATTTTCGTACATTATTCCCTCAAAAATAGCATTGATTATGCTGACATCAGCAGTTGTAGAACATAACCAAAACAAACCTTTGCGTTAACAATGCTTAACAAATTATGTTTACTTTTTAAGGTATTTAGAAAATATTTCGACCCCCTCGGTCCCTTTCCTAGTAGGAAAACACTATAATGCTTGCATTAATTTTCTACTTCATCACAATCAAGCTCATTTCGGAATTACTTGAGATAGTGCACGCTAGATATACGCCAGCGTGGCATTATTTAGGCTTCAGTACAGCCGGCTTTGTTTACTGACCATTGGAATTATTCTGAGTAGAAGGTCAGTGTTACAGGTACTGAGTTATAATTTAATAAAGATAACATTTTACAGGACATTGTTACACCACGAAATTTGAGCACTAGACATGTAAAGGCAATCATTTTTGGAATATATGTTTGGTATATTAAATCTTTTACTGATGGCATCCAAAAGATTGGTGAAGCAGGACAATATACTACCTGCAATAAAATAGATCCTTAAAAATTGAGAACCCGCCTCAGAAGAAAGGAGGAAAACTCTGGTATGTTCTGGGATGACGAATATAAGGTGAAGAATCTTAGAAATGATTGACGGGTCAAAGACGTTGACTACACAGGGATGGCAATCAACCTGACACCAATGAAAAAGGTTTCGATGATGAAGAGGACATTCTTCTAGAAACTCTTGCATTTGCTAATATTGCCATCAAATATTTCATCGAATTCGCAAAGAACACCACCATTTCCAAAATGAAGGTAAGGTTATTTCAGACGTAAACATTTCAATGATTTAGTGATTCTGAAACTAAACAAGGAAACTTGGAGAAAATGAATCAATTAGTATGAAATTCCATAAAATCAGAAGAACACGCGGCGTATTGCATGTTCTGGTGCTTCAAGACTTGTTTCGCATGATATAAAAAAAACTAAACAATTTCCAGTATTTTTTATCACATCATCTTCAGAGTCGATCTTTAAGTGTTTTTACCACGATTTTTAATGTAATTAAAATCAGAAGGAGTAACCTTAATAAAGCACGTTTCTGTTGTTATATTGTTTCATTACTCCCAATAATTGATACAAACATACATTTTATCTGCATATATTCAAAGCTTCCACTTCTCAAATCGTCACTAATGAGCTATCTAGTCACGTGATACGTCATGACGTCATACGTGTCAATGCGCTGTAGCAGCTATGTATGTGTGTGTGAATAGATTCTACTGAAAGTAATAAATTATACAGAATGGATAGTTAATGACATCCCGTTAGTATTTAATATTCCGCCATACATATTTGAACCTGCCGCTGAGCCAAATCTTAAAGAAATTCCCTTAGCAAACATTAATTTTATATTAGCCTAATACTACATCAACATTGACCACTCGGACGGAGATCCTGCTCACAGAAAGGATGGAACGTTTTCAATTTTTGGTAAATATCCGAATGACACATTTTCTTTGCAAACATTTTGACAGTGTTCCCTTGTAGATCCTAATATTTTTAAGCATTAGAGATCTGTATAGCAACAGGGGATGCTTACTCCTCCTAGTCACCTGATCCCACCTCTGGTGTGTCCAGGGGTCCATGTTTGCCCAACTATCTATTTTGTATTGCTTGTAGGAGTTATGAGATTGATCACTGTTCGTTATCTTCACCTTGCATGTAGAGTGTAACATGCATTAGCCAATGCTGATCTAATTAAAATCAGTTCTTCTCTAACCGTTACACTGGAGAAGGTAGAGAGGATTTGCTATTAATTAAATTGATGCACTGACCTACAATGTGTCAAAGGAAACAGTTGATTTACTGATATCGATTTAATTTATAATTTTATTTTTCAAGGATGGGGGGGGGGGGGCAACTGGATTTTTTACCAATCTGATGAAAATCTATCGACTTCTTAAATCGTATAGTGTGTGTTTAAGAGGGCGGGAGAAAGAGGGGGGGGGGGGGGGAGAGATGGGGCCAATAGTCGTAACCTCTACCTTATAATCGTCCCTCTCATTACTTAATAAAATATAGGGGGTGGGGCTGTCATTCATTATATTGTTGCAATTTTTTTTCCCCACTACGTTGGCACGCACCATCATTTATTTTAAAATAAAGCCGCCGTATTTCAGCATTTTTGACGATTATTAACTGGCATTTTTTCGACTTTTTCATTTTCTTACTATTTTAATCGGGGGGGGGGGGGGGGGGTAGGGATAGTCTGATAGACTGTGTAGTCATTTCGTACATGGTGTCAATACTCAAAACTTCAAGCGGTGGGGGGGGGGGGCAATATATCGTTGCATATGAAATCAAAGGTACATATATATATAAAGTGTATGCTACACAGAAATTTCTATGGTTGCCAGACCCGCGGTGACTTCAATGATTGCCTCAATACCTGGTAGGCTATAAGAGTTCTCAAACTGAAGGCAGTCTCTGATTATGTCCAGTCTGAAGGACAACAAGCCTATTAATTTGTAAACAGAATGTCGATATTATGAATTAAATGGGTTAAAATGCAATATGTAAGTTTCTCTTTGAAGATGGTTTTCCGTTGGTTTCAAGTATTTCTAAATTTAGTTCTCAACTCACAAAATTTCTCCGACTTGCCTCGTTGGTAAAAGTAAAGAAACTCTTTTTTTGTGCTGATTATTACAGCTATATACTGTACAACACAATATAATGGGACTTGTAACTGTTGAATCTCTCCATTTTGTATCAATAGCCTGCTGTATGTGCTGTTCACAACTTGTTTAAATGTTTTCATGCTTGCTCGCTTCACTGCGATTGACACGTATGACGTCACATACTAATGGCGCGAAAATCTCTAAGGAGAATATGCATATCTGGCTTTTTGCACTTTCGATACAAAATAATCACTAAAGCACGCTTTATATCGAAAAAATGATAATAGCACGATTCAAAACACCACATTTTCATATAAATTTACAAACAATAAAAATCGTTGTAAAAACCCTTTAATTAAAGGGGTGCCGAATTATGCATTGCATGTAAAACGTATACGGTACCAATTTTGATGCACCAGATGCGCATTTCGACAAATAATGTCTCTTCAGTGATGTAGAGCCTACAGATATTTTCTGTTATGAAGATTCGTAGCAAACGTCACCTTCGATCACTGCGTTTACAAAACTCTGATAGATAAATATCAAACTCTCTCCCCTATACTTTTTCATACGTTCGCAACAAATTCAAATATCCGCCTGGGTATGAATTGTACTTCACATAGATATCATTATTTTGAACAAAACATTGTAGATACTCCTCTAGGTGTATGTGGTAAGATGGAATACACCTAACACTCTCTCTCTCTTAGGGTGCCCATTGTATGATCAACTGAGGGCCAAACATTTTTTAAATCTAACAAACAGCATTAACACAAACCCACTACTGTTTGGAAACTCAAACATCAGTGCATAGAAATATTATTCAAAGTAAGAGATTTGTTGTATTGCACAAATCCTGAAGCATTATGTAATATGATATCATCTGTAATACCTAGGCCTGCATGCTGTCCTTTGTCTTATTGTAATCAGACAGGAGCTGATGTGAAGGGAAATTTCACACAACACAATCCCACATCATCATCAACTTTGTATACTTATGTTTACGTGTAGTTGTATTTGTACTTCGATGACGAATCGCGTATGTGTTATACCATAGCTACAGGAAGATTGTGTGTCAGTTACATGTAACATAGGAGACGAATTTACATAAATATTCGCACTTACGTCCGATTTCTTTTGCACTTACATTATATTTGTATAATTTGTATATATTTGTATATAAATATTTGTAAATTGTTCATTTAATACATATACATGTAGTTTCAACCAAATCTGATAGACAAATGTACGTGTTATGATAAACTAAGATGGCGGTCTTCACAAGTAGATGCTTTGTCGCTAATTGGTAGGTGAATCCTTGCGCGGCACGTGTATTTAAATTATCAGTGTTTATGGATATTTTGATAAACGGAGATTTATATTTTTCGTCTTTCTGCATTAAATTGTAGAAATTATTTTTTATTTTGGTGAGTATTATGCGATATAACGTGGTTTGGGTCTATTTACGTTTGGGTTAATCGTAGTACATTAAATCTCGGTTTTTCTTCGTTCGTTTTCAATCAAGCAATAACTGTCTAGGTTGCCTATATCGGTGGAGGACATTTTAACAAAAAGAACGAAAAAGGGGACGTTTGAACGAACAAGAAATTTTTGTTTGAACGAAATGGAGTAAACGATCAGAGGTCATATGAAACGGTATGTTGTGTTTTTAGGGAAGTCAGATTATTTTTTATACAACATGAATAAAGCAATGTGAGGGTAATGTTTTGCACAGAAATCAAAAGTACAATCAATCAAAATTATTGATTTAAAACTTCCCGGTCTATTTTCGTTTGTTGTTAACGTCAGTTCGTCCAAATTTACGTTGAGCTATTAAACTTTTATCATAGCGATTGTAGTAAATTGCCTTCGTTCAGCGTTTCTTATTGTAATGTAAGGAAACAGAGATATGTGTCTATATACCTTTCCCCATGGGATCAGAATTAATTAAGAGATAGGTACAAAATGTCGCAAGATTGTTTTAGAGTTGTGAATACATCTCTGTTGTTCATAAATCAGCCTGCCTCGGGCTATTAACGAACAAATTGATGTTACAGGGCTTTCAACAGTCTCGATTACAGAAATGCAATCTGTAACAGACAGTATTTTATGCATCAGTTGACACCTATCGGTATGTTCTAAGATCTGAAGAAACATTCAGCAAAATAAATAAGGGAATATTGTTTGAAAGCATACCTACAATGCATGTTTTGTATAAACCGCCATTGCGTCGTGTGTACACGGACATGGAAACGATTATTGTCCAACATAATCGGGTTGCACTGAGACTGACAGTGGTGGATTTAAGGGGAGGGCGTAGCCGGCGCCCCCCCCCCCCCTCCTAAAATTTTCAAATTTGAGGTAACTCGTGGTATCTTGCTTCGAAAAATGTACTAAACGATAACAGAAGTAATAATTCCTTCCATTTCCAAAGAAATAAAAGACAAAATCTTTTGATTTCTTGAATTACTTTATTGGAAGAACTTAATTTTTTCCCAAAACAGGGACCTCCGTGGCCGAGTAGATGGAGCCTCGCGCTCAAAATCACACGTTCTCTCACCTCTGGTCGGCGCGGGTTCGAATCCAGCTCGTGCCGGTAAGTGAAAAAGTTTCCCAGTTTACTTTCGGAAGGTCGGTGGTCTCTTCCCAGGTACATTATATCTGGGGGTTTTCTTCCACCTATAAAAACTAGGCGCCACCAGATAACTGAAAAATTGTTGAGTGTGGCGGAAAATAACAATCAATCAATAATCCAAAAACCTTTGAAATTTGCGTTATTTTATTAATTTCACCTTATTGAAAGTGATAAAAATAATACAAATTACTTGAATAGGAGACATATTTCAAGACCAATAATATCTGTAAAATCCAGGAGTTTCAACCCCTGGACCCCCACCAGGGCTTTTGCCTTGGACCCATTGGGGGCCTCAAGGCGGCCCCCAGACCCCTGCCTCATAAAGATCCCCCCCGTAACCGCAATTCCTGGATCCGCCTCTAACTGAGGTCTTACAAAGATGGAGACTGACGTGAGTGAAAACATGTACACACTTCGTTTGTTATAGAATATAACATCGTGTCCTGAATGACATTAAGTATTTAGAAGTGCAAGAAAGTAATTCAATTTCGTAAATGTGCCACTAAAACGAAAAAACGAAATTTCATCAATGGATTTGCTATAAAGTTGGCAAATCTTTAAAAAAAAAATTACAAATTTGACACGTGGGTAATGTCTCTGTTTCGCATTTTTCCGAACCGGTGACACCCGGGGTCTATGCATGTCGGAGATTACGAGCAGTAATAACTGATAGGGTTACAACGTTTCCTGAATCGACATTTTTGCTGATTTGAAGGGTTCATTGCTTCAGATTTACTCTGATTCTGTGAACTTATATATAGTTAATCACAAATATTTTATCATATTTGCTCTTTTATTTTTCAATTTGTTTACTGTCAGTTACGGTTTCTATAGCTTTAAAGTTAATATTTTTCAAGCTCTATTGTTGTTATTTAAGAAATAAGGTATCATTTTAGAACACCTCTCGGGATATAAATACAGGTTGGTCACGTGATCAAATTTCATAAATCCCGAAGGGCTTTATGGAAAATTTGATCACGTACCAACCCGTATATATATCCTGATAGATACTCACTGAATACTTCTGTTGACTCGGTAAAATTCTGTAATATGTTTTCAAAGACGCCTCGCTTCAATGCCCCGATATAAACATGATTTTGGCATGCTTGGAATTGAAACCAACAGCATGCATCACCTCATGGCTGCTATGGCACGAAGGCAGTCTGGTGTGTAAGTCTTCCTGCACTTTGACGACTTATAGAAATCGGCTATATCCTGTGAATGACCTTTTTGCTGAAACTTAATGTCATCGTCTAGTAATAGGTACAATTCCACATCACCCACGACCAACTATGGTGTAGCAGACGACATGCATTAGTAAGACATTGTTTTACAGAAATGTTTTTATTATTGATGTAAGTCCACTGCTTGGAATACAAATAAAATCATGAATACATGTTGTGATGTTGATTCCATGAAAGGTGAAAATAACGAACAACGAATAATCTCATAACTCCTATAAGCAATACAAAATAGAGTTGGACAAACACTGACCTCTGTATATACAAGAGGTGGGATCAGGTGCTTAGGAGGAGAAAGCATCCCCTGTCGACCGATCAAGTCCACCACGAGCGCTATTTCTTGATCAAATAAACTGAGTTAATCGTAGTCAAAATCAGTGTGCCAAAAACGGCCTAACAATCGGTATGAAACGCGACAGACAGCATTTGACCCAATAATAGGTTGTATTGGCAAACTAAATAGTTGTAGAATTTGCGAAATGCTTACGTTAAACGAAACTGTGGGAACCCATTCACCATCAACTTTGTAAGTAGTCTGTCTCGATTTCAAAACTGACTATACGCAGAACAAGCTCTTTTGTATCGAATCAGTTGAGATATATGAACACCATATGCAGGTGATAATGGAATATTGCTATATAAAACTGACCACACGCAGAACAAGCTCTTTGGTTGGGAGATATAAAAAAAAAAGAATCAGATGAAAGATATAAACATATGCAGGTGATAATAGAATATTGCTATATAAATATGGGAAGTTGATGATGGAGAGACTGACATTATCCCGTTTGTCATAAAGTGGAGTTGTTAGTTTACCGTTAATATCTACTTTCAATAAATTATCTAAGTATGAAATAGAAGTGGACGACTCTGTGGTGTCTTTTATTTCGAGTTCATTGGGATATATCGAAACGACATATGAATGAAAATCATTATTGTTAATAGATAATACATTATCGATATCCCTAAATGTCGAATTGAAGGCCGCAGCAAGAGATCATCTATTGATAGACTTCTGTAGTAAATGAGAGCGATTGCTAGATGTATATTGCCCTAGTAAAAGTAGTACCTCTAACATACGTTTAACAAATGTTCATACGCACAACCGTGACCTTTACTGACCCCGTATAGGTATTCATACAGTGATAAATACGTATTGCTACTAATAGTGTTATATAGGAGAAAACAATTGAAAATGTAAATATAACGATTCAATTTACAAATACAACCTGGCATTGGGCCAAATGCTGTGTGATGTGTTTCATACCAATTGTTAGGCCGTTCTTGGTACACTGATTCTGACTACGAATTGCTCCGTTGAGAGGATGTTTACTCCTTTTATGCGGACTTTAAACGAGACTGTTACAACCTCTGTAATATCATATTTTTTGGTCGTCGATCTAAAATCTGGTCATATAAATGCATATTTAGATTCATCATAAAACAATAAAGACAAACATGTACCTCCCTTACCTATAACATCCTTCCCTTATTATACATCCCAAAGATGGGTATTTTGACGAGAAACCCAAGTACCATATTTAACTGATGGTTGTAGATATTCTTGCTGATGAATGATGAGAAGTGACAGAAGTAAATCTTTGAGTCGATTTTACTTCTGATCATATTTCAGATCTAAACCTGATGATTTTGGTAGAATTCAGCAATGATTTTTTCCTTCCATCTTTCTTTGCAAAAACAATACCCTAATCATCTCTGCCCAACCAACAATATGCCCAACCAACAATATGTTTATGGTTTTTAAAAACTATGTATTTCATGGTCTTTTTCCTGCACTGTCATTTTTTGTCTTCCCTTTTTAACTGGAAATTCTGTCTAGTCTGAATTTGAAATACATATACACATGAATGTTAATGATTAATTCAATCTCTGTGTAAGATTCCATTCTTCTTACCGAACTCCACAAGCTCTAAATACCCGAATATCTTAAACAGACTGCTCAACTATCGCACATAGATCGCTTTCGCACTTCTTAGATAAATTTTGTCTTCTTGAAAACACCAACGTCCTTCATGTACATGTAACAAGAACTCTCTATCTCCTTCCATCAGCTTCGAGAATCTCACCTTCTGATCCTATCTCTCTTTTTACCTATCCGATTCCCCGTGAATATTACTCCTGGCCACTCTACATGCAAAATATAACCCACTTTACAACTTCTCAACATAATTCTTCCTACATCTTGTCGGTTTTTAGGGGAAGTTTTCAGTATACCGGTCCCCAATAACACACGACTGTGCAGGAGCAGTCATTCCCCTTGCCGTTGCAAAACGGACTGTAAACACGCCGCCATTTCCATTTGCATTTTAGCCTCAGATGCTGAAACGTGAAACAATGTTTCAGGTGATGAAATTTATTAGAAAGCTCAGTGGCATTTGAGCGTAATTAAACGGGGGCTCGAGGTGGCAGTCCCCGATAGTCAAGCTGATCATTTGAATCTATGACATAGACCTATATCTTTTTTTTTTAAATCAAGCGAGGATGTTTGGGGCAGCCTCCAATTGGGAAGTGTCTTTGGGCTAAAATGTCGATTAAAACGTTAGTAGCTAAGTACTTTGTTACTAGCTTGAAAATACGGATGTATATTTAATTGCTGTTATAAAATTTAGAAATTCATTTCAAAATTAAGGATTATCTCCCTCATGCATAGCTCTTATCCTTGAACGAATTTGGCTCCACTTTTTTTTTTATTTGGCACGCTGTTGTTTGACTATATTTAGCTCTAAAACTTCATAGTTATTTCGGATTTCAAACATTTCGGTTGAGCATCACTGAAGAGACATTATTTGTAAAAATGCGCATCTGGTGCATCAAAATTGGTACCGTATAAGTTTTACATTTCTAAAGTGTAATTTTCCAATGTTGAACTGATTAAAATATTTTTCATAAAATCGAAAGAATCAATATCCTTTCTCGATCCCATATGAAATTGAGTTTCCTTACATCAACATCAGTGGCGAGAATATTCAGGAGAATTACGTAAGATGACGGACACGTGACAATTTCCTAAACAACGGATTCATTCTATAATGGAACATAAACTGTACTCTTTTTTGCATTCTGTTTTCATTTGGAATGTTAAGAAACTGTGCTTAATAATAAGTTTTTAAAACTTTATTTTATGCAAGCGATTCAATTCTGGGCTTATTTTTGCGATTTCTTGCCGTTTTAACGATTTCAACGATCGCTCGGTGGCTCTTATATTGGGGACCGGTATACTAAGAAGTGTTTCGTTTTTAGAAATTTCAATACTGAAGTAGGCAACTATATTAACCACACATAGGTTACTGAGGGACTTCGCAGTTTTTCTTATTTGGTTGTACCACATACATTGATCACTGGTCAAACATCAGTTTCTTAGCCCTTTTTCTGATGTTTTTCCAAGGTGGCTAACGTTCTTCACTCCATTTAACCTTAGTCGTCTCTTAAAATGATAATTCTAGATTACCATCATCCTCTGAAGGCTTCAACGACTTTCTAATTATTACAAATATGTCTATTAGTGGTGTTTCCTTGGCCAGTGTTGCATTAGAATTAGGTTTCACCACTCCAGCAAACAAGTTTGTTGTGGATAATGCATCTGTATTCTTATGAAGCTTAACTGCTATGTACTTGAATTTGAAATTGTAGGCTGAAAGCGATACTCACTGATGACGATAACAAGTAGCATGTAACTTAGCTGAAATGAAAATTAAACAATAGCACGTACAAATTTTTCGCCAGTTTTGCTATCGGACGGATTCGATATTCCCGTTCCACACATAATGAATAATGATTTGAGCTGTGAATTGATTCACAATAGATTAAATTTACTTCACACCTGTAACAAATTCCCAAAATAAAAAAAATTCACATAACTGGATATTTCATTCATGATATTTTGCTACCCTTAATGTTCCTATGTTTCCGAAGTATAGCCTTGGAAGTATATTGAATTAATCCGTGTTTATCCTTTTATACACCTTCATACAGTATACACTCAATTACCACTGACTCAAAACTCGTTCTGCAACTTCTAAAAGAAATATTCACTAACCCTATAGATATTTCACGAAGTAAACGCCAAACAATATTTAAAAGATAATCAAGTGACACCTTGTATACACGTACAGAACATGAATATGATGACAGTACGAGAATGGATGAGTAAACAAGGGGATGAATGAAAGTCAATCAAGCAGGCTATAATGAGTAATAGATATATAACATCAGTAAATTATTTTATGTTTTTGTCACATTTTATTCAATTTCAAAGGATGTCGACTTCTTGAAAACGATTCAAATTTAGTTTTTACCTTTTGATCTTGTTTTTTATCTGTACAACATCAAACAATTCTTGAGCATGATTCAGCACAATGTACAAAGTCACGTGTTTTACGGGTCCATATATAAGAGAAGAGAAACCACAAGGATTCAGTTTCTTCATCCATTTCAATGTTTGTCTACAATTGATATTCCGGATGTTTTATTGGTTCTTTTGCAGAACCTTTTCAATAATTGTTGGCAATCTGCCAGAAATATCAATCCAAACATTGTACACAGCAGGGCGATTCCTACACTCCCGACAGCTTTGGAACTAGGTCGCGTATCATCTGCACATTTGAGGCTTCTCTCATACGAGTTGGTTTCCTTCTTAGCAATGGTCAAGTCGTTGATAAATTCTTCAATATCAATAGACGTGGTATTCTGCACTGTTGTGTTCGGCAGATATGAAAAATTTAAAAGAGATTATATTCAGAAAGGTACATGCATTGACAAATTGTCTCATAGTTCAAAGGTGAAGATAACGAATAATGATCAATCTCATAACTTTCATAAGGAATGCAAATTAGAGAGTTGACTAAACACAAACCCCTGGATATACCAGAGATTGGATCAAGTGCCTTGGAGGAGTAAGCATATCATGTCTACCGGTCACACAGGTTGTGTGGTTTTTTCCGTCAAAATTAGAGAATTCTTTACTCATGTTTCGACGTCACCAGTTTCAAATAAAGTGCCACAAACGTTGATGTCTACAGTGACACACCGATCCTCCGTGTTTAATGGCGTACATGTAATCAAAAACGCATGACGTTCATTTCTAGTGTTGGTCGCAAGGCAAAGAAACAGTCATTATCTACCAGTATATCAAATGTCTTAGGTTTGACAGTATATCAAATGTCTTAGGTTTGACAGTATATCAAATGTCATAGGTTTGACAGTATCTCAAATGTCTTACAATGTAGGTTTGACAGAATCTCAAATGTCTTAGGTTTCACAGTATCTCAAATGTCTTAGGTTTGACAATATCTCAAATGTCTTAGGTTTAACATTATATCAGACTTCTTAGGTTTGACTGTAAATTGAATATCTTAGGTTAGACATAATGTTAAACGTCTTAGGTTTGACATGTTAAATATCTTCAGTTTGACTGTATGTTAAATGTATTAAACGTCTTAAGGTTTCTCGGCTTAGGATTGACGCGGCACTAGGGCCTTATCCAGTGCCCAAGATGCGAAGCAAGCGCTCTATCTCCGAGGCTACTACTACCGGTATCTCAAACTAGAAAACTAACACGGTCAGCAAGGGCCCCACCGAGGATAATATTAGAGGAAAGTGACATCTGTATTTGATATATCAATGTTTGGAGCTGGTATATATGTTAGAATTAATAATATATAAAGATACATTGGAATGCCAATTTGTGAAAAAGGCATCATGAAGCATATTTGTGAGAGACTTATGCAATTTAAATTACTTCTGTTTGACACACACTCGTGACATTCACTCAAACACAACAGAGTGCAACAAAATCCCATTCTATTAGAGGATTCAAAATGGATAACTGGTACAAAATATGGTACATCCTATTCGAAAAGGATTATGAATTTGACATATTGATGTCTTGGAAAAGGAAATTCTGACACCGGGGCTCTAAGCGTTTTCAAACACATTGTCATTTGATAAAAGTGTTCTACATTTTTAAAAATAGAGATTAATATGTCTTTACATACATAAGTGAGAAAGTTTCCATTATTCCTAGCCGAGACATACCATGTATGCGCAAAAAAATCATGAGCAAATATATAAATACTCACGTAGAAAATGTGGACCTTACAGTCAACAAGCGCAGTGAAACACGCTATTTCGAGATTTTCGCCGACGAAAGCTCGGTAACAGTAACGAATAAGGTACACTCATTTTATATCTATTTTGTGACTTTCTTTATTAAAAGGAACAGTTCTCTAATGTGTAACGTGCAATTACTACATAATTCAACAACTTGAAGCATGAAGCAGTTTCACTTTGCAACCGGATATAAGAAATTTTATTTCGCATTCCGATCCCGATCGAAAGTTGTTGGCTGGGAATGACGTGTTTTAATTCAATATACATGTAACATCAAGTATTTTTTATATCACATTAAAAAAAAACAAATATATACACATACACAATGTTGTAGAGTTATTTCTTGTAAATTTTCTATATATCAATACAATGCATATCATAATTCAAATTGAATTATCTCCCTTAGACAGTGGTAAATAAATACGGTCATAATAAGAAAGATGATGACATTCAAACAGACAGACAAAGTGACATAACTTCAAAATCTATAGGTATCTTCCTCTTATTGTAAAGTATTTCTGTACAAAATTTGAAAACTGTACAATGAAAACTGTTTGAGTTATCGTGTCACAAAGAAAGTGTTCATAATAACAAAGATAATGACACACATACAGACAGACAAAGTGACATGACCCCAAAATCTATAGGTGTCTTCCTCTTATTGTACATTATTTCTGTACAAAATTTGAAAACTGTACGATAAAAACTGTTTGAGTTATCGTGTCACAAAGAATGTGTTGACGGACAGACGGACGGACGGACAATGTGATTACTATAGGGCTTCCCGCATTTCATGCGGGGCCCTAATTATGAGATGCAGTTATGTATTGAAACACGTAGATTAGATACCTACTGCAGTCATTCCTTAGAAACTGAGCATATTAGGGAGGTACACTACATCGTAATAATAACTTACTCCCTCGAGTGATTCATACCAATTGTTAGGCAGTTCTTTGCACACTGATTTTGACTGCGGGTTGCTTCGTTTATCTATCCCAATATAGGGCTCACGGCAGGTGTGACCGATCGATAGTGGATGTTTCACCTCTGGTGTGCCCAAGGGTCTGCTTAAGTCTCTACCTTGTATTCCTTATAAGAGTTCCGAGATTCACTATTCGTTATCTTCCCCCTTTGAAATGGTTACTATGGAGTAAAACAAATTATGTCAAACGACTTTGGCAGAGGAAATAGGTAAAATGAGACAATATTGATATGGGATCTATACAATATCTGCCTTTGACCCAATGACATGTTGCATTAACAAACAATCGTTATAATGATCATAGAGTTTGGAAAATGCTGGCTTTAAATAAGACTTTTTTGTCAATAACCTTTCTCAATTAAACAACTTATCATGCGCAGAACAAATTCTTGCATATCGAATCAATTGAGAGATGAAATTTAGAAATTCTTTTCAAAATTAAGGATTATCTCCCTCGTGTATAGCTCTTATCCTTAGACGAATTTGACTCCACTTTTTGGCACTCTGTTTTCCCCTAAAATAGCTCTTAAGTCCTACAAGTTTACTGTTATTTCGGATTTCAAAAATTTCGGTTGAGCATCACTGAAGATACATTATTTGTCGAAATGCGCATCTGGTGCATCACAATTTGTACCGTATAAGTTTTACACATAATACAAAACGTCAGAATCTGACGTCATGGTCAAGTAGTGCATGTCACATATAACTATATACTGTACGTACATGAAAATACTTAGAATCGTTTTAATTGACACTGATTGGTTTTCCATACATGCTATGAAACATGTGTTATCATCGTTACTTTCAAATATGGCATAAACTTTATATTCATTGCTCTTTTTATATTTGTCAAACAGAAATATCGAGGGTTTTTAAATCAATCGAACTATTTAACGAATTTCAAGTCCAGTATTTTATTAATAAGAATATATATGTAAGGTGAAGATAACGAACAGTGATCAATCTCATAACTCCTACAAGCAGTACAAAGTAGTGGACTAATAGAGGATATCTATATTGCGTGTTTTGATATTTGGTTTATCCAACGAGTTGATATGGTGTATTTATTCGCGAGGCTTGCTGAGTGAATAAATACACCATATCAACGCAATTATAGATGTTTTATTTATCTCATGCGTCTTCTTTTCACTTAATTTTGAGATGATCCCAGTATAGTAGAAACAACTGATTGAATTTGTTTTGAATATGTGGCTCAGAAGTCGTGTTTAATTTGTCTCCCTTACGCGGGAAAAAATAGTGCACTTATAATCCATTGCTATTCAGTACAAAGGTGCATTTTTATAAAAGAAACCATGGATGAAAATTGTTTTAGAAGGGATTATAGTTTATAATTAATAATAGTTTTGCCATTCCAACAAAGTAACAACTATTGACCGAGTATTCATTTTTGACGTAGACCTGACCTTCTGATAAAAGTTTGATGTCGCCGTCTTTTTTAAATAAACATGCGTAACAACAATCAATGAAAGTAATATTTTAATGTAGCGTTATTAGAATGTTCAACAGTTTACAATGAAAAGTAGAAGTGTTTGTGCATTCGGATTTTATTTACGTAGTTTCGTTGGATCAGAGGGCGATAGGAAATCCTGAGGCACTTCTAATAGGTCTAGCCTAGTAAGTAAAGATGTTGAGATATGTTACATTCAATATGCTCCAGAAAAAAGAGACTGTGCTTATGAATACTTGGTACCGCAGCATGCCGAGGTACTTTCGATTAAATGCTTGTCCAGTAGGCGGTCGATTCCTTGTCGATGATAATAGTGTGCACATATGTTTGTTTTCTGATCGTAATTTTTGAGTAGTCATTGACCGAGTTGGCATCTTTATAGCCGGTAGCTTGCATAATATGTCAGTGGGGGGGGGGGGCAACATTATTTCAATTGTGCTATCAAATAAATTCTAAATAAATACAGATTAAAATGTTTTACGCTTTATTTCATGCATCGATATACATAAACACAGAAAATATGTCATCCAAGCGGGGACAGTGTCAAAAGTAGTTCGGACAGGAAGTGCTTTATCAAACGGGCGTGTGATAAAGCTAATGTTTTATCTAACTTTCAATATACACCACACGTATGAGATAAATTGTGGGATCATACAAGTCAATTGATGTCTGAAAAGAATGACAACAACGATGTAGAAGGTTTATGGGACATATCAAGTACATGTTATCCGAATTGCTGGCCACTAGGTATTTTGATACCAATGATAAGTAGTGTACGTATCTATTTTTATAGATAAATGTAATTTTTCAATAAATGTCCCTTACTTTCATTGCGCACATGAAGGACAAGTCACTGTCTGTGCCTCTTTCATCGATGCCGGTATGTTTTGATTTACTCATTTAATGATATACCAACATATAGTGGTCACGAAATACAACATATGCAATATAAAAATTCATACTAGTAAATCAGAATCCACTAATTGTCAGGCGGATTTGCTATCTTTCTTTTACTTGCTTTTTTTACGTCCCGTCGAGAATTTTTCACTCATATTGAGACGTCACTAGTTGTAAGTGAAGTACCAAAAATTTAGACACATGATTATCACTTGAGTGAGGATTCTCAAACAGTGAGGATTCTCAAACATGTAAATGCCTTCCTCGACACGGGACCTACGTTGTTTTTTTTTTTAAGTCATATCCCAAAGACCCATGATTCTCACTACTAAATGCCAAGCGCTCGGAGAAAATACACTACCCATGTTTATGTTTGACACGGTCAAGGTCAACATGACTCGAACTCACGACCTTCCGGTCACGAAGCCAACGCTCTATCAATGAGCTACTGCGACCAGTCAAAACCTTGGAATACAAAAAGAGAGTATGTGTCATCATTTTTCGTGCCTTATACCAGTACCTGAATTATTTGTCGACAGAATGGTGACTGATATTTGTACAGTATTTATGTGTAGTGTCTCCGTTCCATCTCCCCATATCCCGTCCACGTAAACGAGGTAGCCATTGGACACGGAGGGTGTCCACAGAAGAACATCTGTCTGGTTGTAACCGTAGACAACCCCACCAAAGGGGTCCCCAGCATGTGCTAAACTCGCTGTTCCAGCCGCATAAAATACCTTCCCGTCAGTCGTCGTTGCATCTTTTATCTAAAAGTTTATTGATTACGTTAAAAGCACATTCTAAATGAAAATTGATGCGATTATTCATAGAGATGTATCTGAAAATAAATCGAACCTGAACATGAAATGAAATGAAAGGTGAGGATAACGAACAGTGATCAATATAAAACGAATACGAATATGATGCATCCCGATCCCGATTATGAACACTTATACAATAGCACACATCAAATGTGATCGTTCTTTTGGCTGCATGCAATAGTTATTAGTTCTTACAAAACTTACAATATAATTACAATATATATCGATATTCATCTTTTCCTCTGGGGACTCTAGTATAAGTTTGGTTGTTGTTGTTGTTCTAATAACTGTGTATGCAAGGTGAAGATAACGAACAGTGATCAATCTCATAACTCCTATAAGCAATGCAAAATAGATAGTTGGGCAAACACGGACCCCTGGACACACCAGAGGTGGGATCAGGTGCCTAGGAGGATTAAGCATCCCCTGTTGACCGGTCACACCCGCCGTGAGCCCTATATCCTGATCAGGTAAACGGAGGTATCCGCAGTCAAAATCAGTGTGCCAAGAACGGCTTAACAATCGGTATGAAACACGTCCGACAGCATTTGACCCAATGCGAGGTTGTACTGACGAACTAGATCGTTATAGCGACCATAGAATTTGCAAAATGCTGACTTCAATCGAGACTGTTGAAATCCCTGTACCATCAACTTGTTTGTCAGTAGCTTACCTCGATTTCAAAACTGACTATACGCAGAACAAGCTCTTGAATATCGAATCAGTTGAGATATATAAACACCATATGCAGGTGATAATGGAATATCGCTACACAAATATGGGTAGTTGACGATGGAGAAGCTGAAATC
Source organism: Ostrea edulis (assembly GCF_947568905.1). NCBI lineage: Eukaryota > Metazoa > Mollusca > Bivalvia > Ostreida > Ostreidae > Ostrea > Ostrea edulis. The sequence continues at coordinate 82,908,418 of NC_079166.1, read as the reverse complement.
ATCCCGTTTGTCATACAGTTGAGTTGTCAGTTTGCCGATAATGTCTACTTTCAATAAAATATATAAGTATGAAGAAGAAGTGCACGACTCTGTGGTGTCCTTTATTTTGAGCTCACAGGGATATATCAAATCGACATATGAATGAAAGCTATCATTGTTAATAGACAAAACGTCATCGATATATCTAAAAGTCGAATTGAAGGCCACAGCGAGACAATTTTTCTTCTCACGTAGTATTTCAAACGTTATTTTTGAATTTGATGTTTTTCTTTTTGAAATTGAAAATTAGATTGTTTGACTCCTTAATCATGTGTTGTTGCTTCTCGTTCTTCAGTTGTTGGGTTCTTTTGTTTTTTGTTGGGTTTTTTTTTTCTTTTGTTTTCAACAGGAGGTCGGACTGGAAGTACAATCAATTTTGTAAATGTTTTAAAGAAATAATTATTTCCCTTACATTATTAACATTTTATAAATGTTATACTGAAACAGTTATTTCCCTTACATTATTCACATTTTGTAAATGTTATATTGAAACAGTTATTCCCCTTACATTATTCACATTATGTAAATGTTTTACTGAAACAGTTATTTCCCTTACATTATTAAAGGACACATGACACAAAAAATTATTTATCTGCAATCATTGTCTTTATAATCCTTAAGTCAGATTCTCACACTGAATCTGTTAAACACGCATCCGTTTCACAGCTAAAGCTGTAACACTGTACTGATAAGCAGCTTGACCTCAATATGCATATTCTAAACCCCAGAGATCGGAAACAGTCGGGGTGACGTCAGAGATGAGCTACAGCACAGAGATGCTATATGCTTCTACAGAAGAGATACTATAAATCTTTCTTATCACTGATCAAAGACAAACAGTTTCCCTAATTACCAGTAATGGGTTAAATGCTGTCATAAACAAAGAACATGCACACTCATATTTCTTTGTATCTAAAGAGTTATTCATATAGTTTGTAAGGATGCCGTATTGTGCTGTTTATAATTGTTCAACCTCTTCAAAAGTGGACAAAATGTGTCATTTTTTCGCTTCCCCAAAGATGCAGGTCTTCAAAAAGCATGGGTACATTACTGTCGTAGAAGAGATCTTACATTAACCAAATACAGTAAAATATGTGAGAAACACTTTACGCCAGATCAGTATTCTCGTTATCCAACCCAGTTAGCTGAATTAGGTTATCATAATGCTCATGCTCAGTTAAAAGATGATGCTGTACCCGATGCTGAGTGGCCTACCCAAGGTGAATGTTCAACTTAATCAAATACTGAGAGAAAAAACCCATCTGGGTATGGTGCATATAGAAAGCGACAAAAACTTCAGGTAAAAAAAAACAATTTTTTTTTTTGCAATATGATTACATATGTGCTGCAAGTTAACTGCTTTTTACTATTCGTATTTTGTATCAGGATTCAAATTTAAATTTGGGGAGGGGGTACAATTTGCTAGAGAAAATTGTTACCAAAAGAAAACAAAGATCATTTTTTATAATCCCTGTCTTATGGGTAAACGGGAAAAAAGTCACAGGAAAAAAAAGTCACAATCTGGGTAGGAAAAAAAGTCACAGGAAAAAAAGTCACAATATGTATAAAGAGTGTCTACGACCACACCTAGCAAAAAAAGTCACAATTTCTTTTGTTCAAAATTTTTTATTGCTTTTGCCTATACCAAGGGAAAAAAGTCACAATATTTATAAAGAGTGACTTTGACCATACGTAGGAAAAATAAAGCACCGATGAATAGTTAACATTTGCTAAAAAAAACAAACATATTTTTTCCTTCATCCTATGTATGGCTTCAAAGATTGTAAACTGATGCCATTTTGTCTATTTATACAGGGAATACACTGTCTAGAAAAGGGGAAAGGTGCCTTGTGAAGCCACTAATTAATCTCAACAGTCCCTTCAACAACTGTTGTAATTACTTAAAAGTTAATTTTTATTGGGGTTATTTGTTTGTTGCAAATGATTAAAAAAAACATGGAATCTTCTAACTTTGAATCAAATTTAAGTAAAACTTTTCTCCTTATATAATAATTGACTTTTCTCTCTATATATATATATGTGTGTGTGTGTGTGTGTGTGTGTGTGTGTGTGTGTGTGTGTGTGTGTGTGTGTAGTTTTCTTTCAAAATATATATACTGTAACTTTCTCCCCCTTTCTTTGTATATGTGACCCTTTTCTATCAAAATATATACTATGAATTTTCCCCTATACATATAATATAATATATATTGTGACTTTTTTTCATACATCTATGTGATTTTTATACAAAATATATATTGTGACTGTTTTTCCTGTGACTTATTTTCCTGTGATTTTTCATCCGTGACTTTTTTCCCGTGACTTTTTTTCCTACATTTGTTTTATGGTAGGTTTCTTACATTATGTATATGTGACATACATTTTTATAGATAAGGGATTCAGAATGCCATGATGTCAATTCATTAGACATATACGGAATTTTTGTTCATTTTTTTTTCAATATATACATGATATACATACTGGTACATATTTATATATGTTTAGCAATTTAGAGCTTGGGGGAAGGAGGAGCAACAACCTAAATCTGCTGGAAATGTGAATATCAAAGTTTTAGTTTATTACATGATTTCCAATAATATTTTACTGCAATTGAATTTTGTTATTTCTTGAATCAGAGTTCTGATAAGTCTTCAGCCATTGTATTGAATACGTTACGGTGAGAATTTGCAAGAAGCTCACCTCTGACGTATATAACACACACGTGACTCTTATCTCATTAACTGTCGGCACTGCTCGGAGAACTGCTTCGGCTGATGTTTACAGATTACTATTTCCAGCTGTGCCTTGTTATCAGATGCTTGTTTAACAGATTCAGTGTGAGAATCTGACTTAAGGATTATAAAGACAATGATTACAGACAAATAATTTTTTGTGTCATGTGTCCTTTAACATTTTGTAAATGTTTTACTGAAACAGTTATTTCCCTTACATTATTCACATTTTGTAAATGTTTTACTGAAACAGTTAATTCCCTTACATTATTCACATTTTGTAAATGTTTTACTGAAACAGTTATTCCCCTTACATTATTCACATTTTGTAAATGTTTTACTAAAACAGTTATTCCCCTTACATTATTCACATTTTGTAAATATTTTACTGAAACAGTTATTTCCCTTACATTATTAACATTTTGTAAATGTTTTACTAAAACAGTTATTTCCCTTACATTATTCATATTTTGTAAATGTTTTACTGAAACAGTTATTTCCCTTACGTTATTCACATTTTGTAAATGTTTTACTGAAACAGTTATTTCCCTTACATTATTCACATTTTGTAAATGTTTTACTGAAATAGTTATTTTCCCTTACATTATTCACACGATAAAGCAATCTTGGAGAATTTCATTTATGATACTCTTTAAATGCAGGGCTGTACTGCATTTTATCAAAATTCACAACGATAAATTATAAACTTTTGTATGTATCATTTTATGTAGATATCAGTTCATTGCGCTATACGAAGGCTACACAAAAACTAATTTACTTCTTTGAACTGCTAAACAATTTTTCACTCATATGGAGACGCCACCAAGACCGGTGAAGGGCTTTAAATTTAGGCCTATGCTCGGCGCTTACGGCCATTGAGCAGTGAGGGTTCTTTAGTGTGCCACACCTACTCTGACACGGGTCATCCGTTTTGAAGGTCATCCCGAGGACCCGTGACATTCACACCTGATGCCGAGCGTTTGGCGATGGAACTGTCACTACCTGTTTTAATGACTTAGGTCTGTCGCGGCCAGGATTCGAACCCCGGCCTTCCGCATGCGGGGCGAACGCTCCAATCTCTCGGCCACTACATAGAAATACTACATAAAAACCAAATCGAGAGCGGGGCAAACACATATCCCTGGACATGCCAAAGGTACGTCAGTACTACTAAACACTTCTCCCCGCAATATGAAAGGATAGTGCCGTCCACATTCACGAATCTTAATGAATTTGTGAACATTTCTTAATGATTTTAGTTAAAATTTCGTGTATATTTTATATGAAACGGGAATATGTCCCATGGGGAAAACATACATAGTACAGCTGTACATATTGCAAATAAAAGCGCCATGCCATTGATTTTTTTTTCATTAGGCCTACCTCAACAAATACAATATGATTGTCAGGATCCAAAAAGCAGTTTCCTGAGAGACCTTCCGGTACATCGTCGCCCCAGGTGTAAAGAAAGGATTGCCTGAGTATTATGTCATCAGCAGATAGAATCCAGGCTCTTATGACAACTTCTGCAAACTCATAACTTCTTTCGACGTTACCCCATCCGTCTGCATAACATATCACATAGTCCCCTGCAGATAACAATGGATACCACGTAGTCCCGTATTGATTATATAACAATGGATACCACGTAGTACCCTATAAATATATGTAACAATGGATACCACGTACTCCCCTATATATATATATATATGTAACAATGGATACCACGTAGTCTCCTATAGATAACAATGGATACCACGTAGTCTCCTATAGATAACAATGGATACCACGTAGTCCCCTATAAATATATGTAACAATGGATACCACGTAGTCCCCTATAGATATATGTAACAATGGATACCACGTAGTCTCCTATAGATAACAATGGATACCACGTAGTCCCCTATAAATATATGTAACAATGGATACCACGCAGTCCCCTATAGATATATGTAACAATGGAAACCAGGTAGTCCCCTATATATACATGTAACAATGGATACCACGTAGTCCCCTATAGATATATGTAACAACGGAGATCACGTAGTCCCCTATATATATATATATATGTGTGTGTGTGTGTGTGTGTGTGTGTGTGTGTGTGTGTGTGTGTGTGTGTGTGTGTGTGTGTGTGTGTGTGTTTGTAAGCGCCTGAATCACGCTACATGAGTATGAACACACACCTTTTATCCCACTACATTTTTTCTTCCCACTACATGCACCCGTGTAGTGGGAAGTATTTCGTTCGGAAACGTTAACTCTCATCACACTCGATTCAAAAAATATAAAATAGTCATATGTGTCGGTTTCCGGTGTGTACGTGAATTTTGTCACACACAACCACGAGTCCAAAAGAACAGTTTACACACTTAGCTCCATTGCGTTAAATGCGCATGCGCAATGAGAATTTCCTGTTTAAAGATGGCGACAACTGTTCTCAGTAAGTATAATATTTACGTTGGTATTAGGGAATTATTTCGTTCTTTTCTAAAAGAGAGATGTGGTAGAAGGCTAAGAAAAGGTCAGTCATAACAATTAGAGTTTAGAAAGAACTAATAGTGACGTCACATGAATGCTAAATTAAATATCCAAGGGGATATTTCTTGGTTAAAAAGTGTCTATTTTAAAATCAAGATTTGTTATTATAAATCTGACATTTTATTATCATCACTTAAATTTATTTAATTACGGACCTGAATTTCAATAACTTTAGACCAGAATATTCAAAAAATCATATTTGTATAATCGACAAAATTAGTAAATCTAAGACAAAAATACAACTAGTGCAATTATATGGACAAGTATATATTCATTTAAAAAATAATAAGCAAGAAATACACACTGACAAATTAATCTCTTTTACTCTGACATTTATCGTGATTTTAATTTTAAGGATTGATAGAATATAGAAGCTAATGCAGATCAACTTTTCTCAGAAAATATGTCATATTCACGAGGAAAGCGTGCAATAAGTGTTTCCAATTTATGTGATTTATTATGATGTCTTTTCCTTTCTTCATTCTAATTGTTTTGTTGATTGTAATATAAATCTGGAAAAAGAAGCAAGTTGTCCCAGGCAACCCTTTGTTTGTAATAAGGGGCTACTGAATAGGTAATCCTTTGAGGAGAGACTACCAAAACTCATAAGTCACAAGCTCTGGCATAAATTTTGCAGGCATTCATTTGTAGTGATTGGAGATTAATTGATTGTTAGAAATAATTGGAAACTTGAGAATCAATTAATAAGTTATTAATTCCCTTTGAATTTCAGAGGAGAAAAATTGTGGTGAGAGAAATGATAGAAAATAAACTTTTTAAAAAGCTTTTAAGTGCACTTTGTATCAGTTTGCATTCACTTATTAAACTATCATGCAGGGTTATAATACAGATGTTCAAATGATATATTTAATCAATTTCATAATTGATAATAACAATTTATTAATTTGCTAGCAGATAATAAGAAATTTAACTGATTAGCAATTATTGGGGATCTTTTCAATCAGATTATCAATTTAATCAATCAATAGGTACATTACTTTGAATCATGGTACTATAATGAAAGATTTTTAAGCAAAACAATGACTATGTTGATATTGACTATGATATTCAAGCAACTGCCAAATACTTTCCCGATTATTATTAATTTGTGTAGAAAGAATGCATCCATTGGTCATAAATTTAGCAAACAATCAATCTAATGCCCATTGTGAATTTAGCTGCATAACTGTAGCTTTTGTTAAGTTAAAACACTTGCAATTTATTGCACACAACACACAAACCTGTACAATGTTGGACTTACAGTATTTCTATTATTTCCTAACATGCACAAACATTGAAGACATTTCACTACAACCTCGGAAAGTGAAGCATGTTAAATTTACATGCAGACAGACAGTAGCATTTCTACCTGTAAACAAAACCATATAATTTCTCATATGAAAATATGAACTTTTGAAATATTGTGATGGTCAAAAGTAAATACATGTAAATACAAAAATAGAAATACTGTTTGGCTTTAAACAAAAATATAGATTTTCCCCTTTGCTTCATGATCAGGCAGATGCAAAGGGAATGTAAATACTGCAGCACGGTGTCTTGCATGAGCAAGCAGTCTGTCAGAAATACCCGATTTTTTTCCTTAATTGATATTATTTGTATATCTATTAAACTCATTTCTTTACATTTGTATAGCTCTTATCCTTGGACGAATTTGGCTCCACTTGTTTGGCACGCTGTTTTTGGCTATATTTAGATCTAAAACTTCATAGTTATTTCGGATTTCAAACATTTCGGTTGAGCATCACTGAAGAGACATTATTTGTTGAAATGCGCATCTGGTGCATCAAAATTGGTACCGTATCAGTTTTACATTATGACCCCTGGATCGAGGCCTCTGTTGGTGGACTGTTAGTCCCCGAGGGTCTCTACAGCCCAGTAGCTAAGTACTTCGTTACTAGCTTGAAAATACGGATGTATATTTAATTGCTGTTATAAAATTTAGAAATTCATTTCAAAATTAAGGATTATCTCCCTCATGCATAGCTCTTATCCTTGGACGAATTTGGCTCCACTTGTTTGGCACGCTGTTTTTGGCTATATTTAGATCTAAAACTTCATAGTTATTTCGGATTTCAAACATTTCGGTTAAGCATCACTGAAGAGACATTATTTGTCGAAATGCGCATCTGGTGCATCAAAATTGGTACCGTATAAGTTTTACATTTTGTCAATTTTGGTTATTTTCCGTAAATACATTTCGCGGGTTTTTTAGCTCATGCACCAGCGCTTAGTATATATACTACTACTGGTCAGTGTTCGGTCAATGCGAGGTTCGTTACAAGCAACAAAGGTCGCTTTTGTATTCTGTGCCTAAATAGCCTTCCCTCCCACCCAGCACATTTTCAGTTTTAAATTCATCTGTTTTCATTGGTGATTTTTCAGCTTTGTCAATTTGATGTTTGCTTATTAAAAGCGATCTTGTAACGAACGGAGCAAACCTATTAACTTTTTCTGTTTTGTTTTATTATCAAATAGTCGAGAAAATATTTATTTTCGGACGAGGGCACTGAGGGAGAAAATAAAGGGACATGGACACGATTTGAGCGGAAAATTTTCAAATTTTATTTTTTCATTTCTAATGTTTAGAATGCTTAACTAAGGTATTTCTAATGGTCAGCAAAAATTTGAGTGTCAGTTGTCAAAGTACATGGGAGATGCAGAGCTCACAATTCTTTGTAATAAACAAGGCTTGTGCCATGTTTTTGTTTACATAGGTTGAATATACTAGTAAATGTTTCGTTTAAAGCAGATAATTCTGAACACAATTAAATACTTTCTAGTGTTTGGCATCTCATTTTGATTTAAACATGCTATTTTCTATTAAGCTATCTATATGTAAACAAAAATATGGTGCAAGCCTTGTTTACTTTACAAAGAATTGTGAGTGCTGTATCTCACTTGTAACTCAACAACTGCTATTCAAATTTTGGTTGACCATTAGAAATACTTTTGTTAAGCATTGTAAACAGTAAAAATGGAAAAATGAAATTTTAAAATTTTCAGCTCAAATCGTGTCCATGCCCCTTTATGATGTACTATTTCTAAATAAATATTTCTGATCACAATCATCAAATTACCTCAAATTCCATTTCTTAAATTCTCATCAGTACTATTTTTAGACAGCAATCCCAATCATGTGACACTCATATCAATGTCCAAAACAACCTGGTTTGTAATTGTAATTCTGGATGAATTTTAAACAGCTGGTAAGGGATGATTTAGAAAGCGTGAAACCTCCCTTAAATATAAATTCCTGATATATGTTCTTATTTTCGTTGCCATAATCAAAAAATGAAATACCTTTTTAGTGCCAGTATGTCACTTTGTAAAAAAGAATTCAAAATAAAAATAGGTATTTACATATTTAATATCAATCATATAATAATAACTAGTACTTATTGTAACGGGGACCGTTACAGATGTTCCCCAAACATTCCCCCATTTAGTAAGTGGTGACATTTATTTCAGTACAAGTTGTTTTGACCATTGCAAACTGTGTAGCATGTGAATATATAACTATCTTATAACGTTCAGTCCATTTCAAACTAGTTCAAATCAGTTATAAAGATCTGAGAGTTTTGTGCACGTGTACGTACGTGCATGCACGTGCAGATAAATAATTCGACCATCTCGATACATTAGAAGTCTTACTTTATGAGTACAAGAGAAGTTTCACAACTGTTCAATGAAAAACGAGAAATTAACGGCAACTCAAAACTACAAAGACCGAAATCAATGCACGTGCATACACGTGCGCGTGAGTACCACACAGCAATTTTGTTGATGCTATTCAATAGACATTTGAACAATATACTTGCTATATGAATTTGGTATCGATTGCTTCACTCATAAGAAAGTTATTGGGATTTCAAAATCGTCCAATCACAATTAAACGCACGTGCATCCGCGTGCAGGGAAGTGATTTTGAGACTATTAATAAATTGAGAGGCCCAAAACATACCCGCAACATAATTTTCAAACCTATTCATTGCAATCTCAAAATGTTATAGACGAATACTTAAATTTAGACGTCAAAAATTACAATGCACGCGCATTCACGCGCACACGATTTTGATAATGGAAAATTTGTTTACACCATTTCATAGACATTCATATCATAGATCCTCAGGGGAAATTTGAATTCGTTTCAGTTTTTTAATTCAATAGTTATGACCATTTTAGTACCCGAAAAATGAAAGAAAGGATATGCACGTGCATACACGGGCACGTGAGCATGACTTAGCATCAATGTTGTTGTCATTCAATAGACATTTGATAGATATACTTACAGTATAAATTTCATATTGCTTCCATCATTTATAAGAAAGTTATGGCGATTTGAAAATCGTCCAATCAGAATTAAGCACACGTGCATGCACGTACCGGATGGTAATTATGACTGTACACTTTTGTTTAGAATATCAAGATACATATACAAGACAAGTTTGAAAAGATTTTGACAAAAAACAAAAAAGTTATGGTCATTGAAATAATTGAACGTTCAAATGTCAATGCGCGTGCGTGCGCATGCGCGTTTTCAATTTTTTTAACATAGATTTGTAGATATTTATAATCTTTACCTATCCTGTAAATATCATCAAATTGTCTTAATTTACATGAAAGTTATAAATGGTTTTGTATTATCCAATCAAATTGAAGCACACGTGCATGCGCGTGCACAATTGAAATTTTGACGATGTGAAACGGTTAAGGGTCTCAAGCTATACCTGCAATATAAATATCAAACGATTTCATTGAAAATTAAAAAAGTTAGACGAATTCCAAAGTTTGTAAACAAAAAATCCAATGCACGTGCATGCACATGCATGCATTATCAGACAAAATGACGTTCGTTCCGCACATCTACAAAGAGTATTCTATCATCCTAAAAAGGTTTCGTCTTGATCCCTTCCGTAGTTTCTGAGAACACTCGTGGACAAAAAAGGGTGACAAGAATAAAGAAAGAATAATAATAATAACTAGATGCGATCTCGTTGCGAGCAACGAGTGGGTCTTCCGTCCAATTTTAGATGTGATGAGATAAGAATTTGACTGAGATTTTCGTTCATAAATAATGATACAAATATATTGTCTAAACGTACAATTTAGCTTCAGTAATGTTTTACAAATATTTTAAATCATTTAAGTGTTATAAATTAAAGACTCTCTGCCCCTCTCGGCCACTAATTAAAGAGGTCAGCCTTTTTTCGAGAAAAAAGTTAATAATGTTACTTACTGCGATACAAATTCGACTGATCAGGCGAGTCATGTCGCCCGGAGTCCTATTTTTTTATATATCATTCTAGATATATCTCGCAAAACTGAACAAATTTTGCTCTACATGTCCTATCAAAATTTTCTTGAGAAAAAAGTTATTGATTGCGACATTTATCAGATTGTTAAGGTGAGTAATAAGGCCCGTGGGCCTTTTTCTTGATGACTCATTAAAAGTTTCTTGACTAAAATGTTATAGATTGCAACAATAACCCAACTGTTCAGGTGAGCCATGAGACCCGCAGGCCTATTTCTTAACATCGTTAGTTAATGCTTGCGAAACTGAACAAGTTTTGTTCTACATGTCTTGTCAAAAGTTTGTCGAGAAAAAAGTTATTAATGTTATTAATTGCGATACAAATTCCACTGTTCAGGCGAGCCATGACGCACGGAGGCTTTTCTTTTTATATCATTAGATAGAACTTGCAAAACTGAACAACTTTTATTCTACATGTTTTATCAAAGTTTCGTGAGGAAAAAGTTAATCATTGTAACAGAAATTCAATGGTTCAGGCGAGCCATGAGGCCCATTGGCCCATTTCTAGATACGGCACGAAAGACCTCAATAAACTATACAACTTTTGTTATATATCTCTAAACAAAATATTTACGAGTATAAAGTTATGCGACATTTATCAGACTGTTAAGGCGAGTCATAAGGCCCGTGGACCTTTTTCTTGATATCGTTTGAAAGATCTTGCAAAACTGAACAACTTTTGTTCCACATGTCTTATCAAAAGATTCTCGAGAAAAAAGTTAGTAATTGTGACGCTAACAAACTGTTCAGTCGAGCCATGAGGTCCATTGGCCTTTTCCATGATGTTGTTGGAAAGATCTTGCAAAACTGAACAACTTTTGTTCTAGATGTCTTATTAAAAGTTTCTTGACAAAAATGTTATAGATTGCAACAATAACCCAACTGTTCAGGTGAGCCATGATACCCACAGGCCTATTTCTTAACATCGTTAGTTAACGCTTGCGAAACTGAACAACTTTTGTTCTACATGTCTTATCAAAAGTTTCTCCAGAAAAAAGTTATTGATTGTGACACTAATCAAACTCTTCAGGCGAGCTATGAGGCCTGTTGGCCTTTTTCATAATGTTGTTGGAAAGATCTTGCAAAACTGAACAACTTTTGTTCTAGATGTCTTATTAAAAGTTTCTTGACAAAAATGTTATAGATTGCAACAATAACCCAACTGTTCAGGTGAGCCATGAGACCCGCAGGCCTATTTCTTAACATCGTTAGTTAACGCTTGCGAAACTGAACAACTTTTCTTCTACATGTCTTATCAAAAGTTTCTCCAGAAAAAAGTTATTGATTGTGACACTAATCAAACTCTTCAGGCGAGCTATGAGGCCCGTTGGCCTTTTTCATAATGTTGTTCGAAAGATCTTGCAAAACTGAACAACTTTTGTTATAGATGTCTTATTAAAAGTTTCTTGACAAAAATGTTATAGATTGCAACAATAACCCAACTGTTCAGGTGAGCCATGAGACCCGGAGGCCTATTTCTTAACATCGCTAGTTAACGCTTTCGAAACTGAACAACTTTTGTTCTACATGTCTTGTCAAAAGTTTCTCGAGGAAAAAGTTATTAATGTTATTAATTGTGATACAAATTCCACTATTCAGGCGAGCCATGACGCCCGGAGGCCTATTTTTAGATATCATTAAATAGAACTTGCAAAACTGAACAACTTTTATTCTACATGTCTTATCAAAAGTTTCTTGAGAAAAAAGTTAATCATTGTAACAGAAATTCAATGGTTCAGGCGAGCCATGAGGCCCATGGGCCCATTTCTTGATATGGCACGAAAGATCTCAATAAACTGTGCAAGTTTTGTTATATATGTCTAAACAAAATATTTACGAGTAAAAAGTTATGATTTAAAACGTGGAAAAAAATTGCACACTTTTTAAAACTCCATTTTCGACCCCTACCGAGCTTCCATACTAGGCACTTCCGGAAATTTTTAAAACCCAGGTGCACAACTACAGCATGTCGTCTAACATCACTGAAAATTTCAGCACTCTAGCTTTTATCGTTTTTGAGTTTTTGTCTGGACAAAATGGTCATCAGAAAATCGATAAAAGGGGGATAACTTCCAACCGGAAGTGATTTTTCAAAAATTGAAACGGTGGTACAAACTTCAAATGGCAACGCATCAATCCTGAAAATTTGAAGCAAATCGATCCAGCCATCTCCGAGAAATCTTCTGCACAAAAATCGGTAAGGAGAAAAAAAAAGAATAATAATAATAACTAGATGCGATCTCGTTGCGAGCAACGAGTGGGTCTTCCGTCCAATTTTAGATGTGATGAGATAAGAATTCGAATGAGATTTTCGTTCATGAATAATGATACAAATATATTGTCTAGACGTACAATTTAGCTTCGGTAATGTTTTACAAATATTGATCATTTAAGTGCTATGAATTAAAGACTCTCTGTCGCTCTCGCCCACTAATTGAAGGGGTCAGACTTTTCTTCGACAAACAAGTTAATAATGTTATATATACTGCGATACAAATTCGACTGATCAGGCGAGTCATGTCGCCCGGAGGCCTATTTTTTTTTAATATCATTCTAGATATATCTCGTAAAACTGAACTAATTTTGTTCTACATGTCCTATCAAAATTTTCTTGAGAAAAAAGTTATTGATTGCAACATTTATCAGATTGTTAAGGCGAGTCATAAGGCCCGTGGGCCTTTTTCTTGAAATCATTTGAAAGATCTTGCAAAACTGAACAACTTTTGTTCTACATGTCTTATCAAAAGTTTCTCCAGAAAAAAGTTATTGATTGTGACACAAATCAAACTGTTCAAGCGAACCATGAGGCCCGTTGGCCTTTTTCATGATGTTGTTCGAAAGATCTTTCAAAACTGAATAATTTTTGTTCTAGATGTCTTATTAAAAGTTTATTGACAAAAATGTTATAGCTTGCAACAATAACCCAACTGTTCAGGTGAGCCATGAGACCCGCAGGCCTATTTCTTAACATCGTTAGTTAACGCTTGCGAAACTGAACAACATTTGTTCTACATGTCTTATCAAAAGTTTCTCCAGAAAAAAGTTATTAATTGTGACACTAATCAAACTGTTCAGGCGAGCCATGAGGCCCGTCGGCCTTTTTCATGATGTTGTTCGAAAGATCTTGCAAAACTGAACAACTTTTGCTCTAGATGTCTCATTAAAAGTTTCTTGACGAAAATGTTATAGATTGGAACAATAACCCAACTGTTCAGGTGAGCGATGAGACCCGCAGGCCTATTTCTGAACATCGTTAGTTAACGCTTGCGAAACTGAACAACATTTGTTCTACATGTCTTATCAAAAGATTCTCGAGAAAAAAGTTAGTAATTGTGACACTGATCAATCTGTTCAGGCGAGCCATGAGGCCCGTTGGCCTTTTTGATGATGTTGTTCGAAAGATCTTGCAAAACTGAACAACTTTTGTTCTAGATGTCTTATTAAAAGTTTCTTGACAAAAATGTTATAGATTGCAACAATAACCCAACTGTTCAGGTGAGCGATGAGACCCGCAGGCCTATTTCTTAACATCGTTAGTTTACGCTTGCGAAACTGAACAACTTTTGTTCTACATGTCTTATCAAAAGTTTCTCGAGAAAAAAGTTATCAATGTTATTAATTGCGATACAAATTCGACTGTTCAGGCGAGCCATGACGCCCGGGAACCTTTTTTAAGATATCATGAAATAGATCTTGCAAAACTGAACAACTTTTATTCTACATGTCTTACCAAAAGTTTCGTGAGAAAAAAGTTAATCATTGTAACAGAAATTCAATGGTTCAGGCGAGCCATGAGGCCCATGGGCCTATTTCTTGATATGACACGAAAGATCTCAATAAACTGTACAACTTTTGTTATATATATCTAAACAAAATAGTTACGAGTAAAAAGTTCTGATTTAAAACGTGGAAAAAAATTGCACACTTTTTTAAACTCCATTTTCGACCCATACCGAGCTTCCATACTAGGCACTTCCGGAAATTTTGAAAACTCAGGTGCACAACTACAACATGTCGTCTAACATCACTGAAAATTTCAGAACTCTAGCTTTTACCGTTTTCGAGTTTTTGTCTGGACAAAATGGTCATCTGAAAATCGATAAAAGGGGGATAACTTCCAACCGAAAGTGATTTTTCAAAAATTGAAACGGCGGTACAAACTTCAAATGGCAACGCATCAATCCTGAAAATTTGAAGCAAATTGATCCAGCCATCTCCGAGAAATCTTCTGCACAAAAATCGGTAAGGAGAAAAAAAAAGAATAATAATAATAACTAGATGCGATCTCGTTGCGAGCAACGAGTGGGTCTTCCGTCCAAATTTAGATGTGATTAGATAAGAATTTGACTGACATTTTCGTTCATAAATAATGATACAAATATATTGTCTAGACGTACAATTTAGCTTTGGTAATGTTTTACAAATATTGATCATTTAAATGTTATAAATTAAAGACTCTCTCTACCTCTCGGCAACTAATTAAAGGGGTCAGCTTTTTTTCGAGAAAAAAGTTAATAATCTTATTTACTGCGATACAGATTCGACTGATCAGGCGAGTCATGCCGCCCGGAGGCCTATTTTTTTTTATATCATTCTAGATATATCTCGCAAAACTGAACAAATTTTTTTCTACATGTCCTATGGAAATTTTCTTAAAAAAAAGTTATTGATTGCGACATTTATCAGACTGTTAAGGCGAGTCATAAGGCCCGTGGGCCTTTTTCTTGATATCGTTTAAAAGATCTTGCAAACCTGAACAACTTTTGGTCTACATGTTTTATCAAAAGTTTCTCCAGAAAAAAGCTATTGATTGTGACACTAATCAAACTCTTCAGGCGAGCCATGAGGCCTGTTCGCCTTTTTCATGATGTTGTTTGAAACATCTTGCAAAACTGAACAACTTTTGCTCTAGATGTCTCATTAAATGTTTCTTGACTAAAATGTTATAGATTGCAACAATAACCCAACTGTTCAGGTGAGCCATGAGACCCGCAGGCCTTATTCTTAACATCGTTAGTAACGCTTGCGAATCTGAACAACTTTTGTTCTACATGTCTTATCAAAAGTTTCTCGAGAAAAAAGTTATTAATGTTATTAATTGTGATACAAATTCGACTGTTCAGGCGAGCCATGACGCCCGCAGGCCTATTTTTTGATATCATTAGATACATCTTGCAAAACTGAACAACTTTTATTCTACATGTTTCATCAAAGTTTCGTGACGAAAAAGTTAATCATTGTAACAGAAATTCAATGGTTCAGGCGAGCCATGAAGCCCATGGGCCCATTTCTTGATACGGCACGAAAGATCTCAATAAACTGTACAACTTTTGTTATATATGTCTAAACAAAATATTTACGAGTATAACGTTATGCGACATTTATCACTGTTAAGGCGAGTCATAAGGCCCGTGGGCCTTTTTCTTGATATCGTTTGAAAGATCTTGCAAAACTGAACAACTTTTGTTCTACATGTCTTATCAAAAGATTCTCGAGAAAAAAGTTAGTAATTGTGACACTGATGAAACTGTTCAGGCGAGCCATGAGGCCCGTTGGCCTTTTTCATGATGTTGTTCGAAAGATCTTGCAAAACTGAACAACTTTTGTTCAAGATGTCTTATTAAAAGTTTCTTGACAAAAATGTTATAGATTGCAACAATAACCCAACTGTTCAGGTGAGCCATGAGACCCGCAGGCCTATTTATTAACATCGTTAGTTAACCCTTGCGAAACTGAACAACTTTTGTTCAACATGTCTTCTCAAAAGTTTCTCGAGAAAAACGTTATTAATGTTATTAATTGTGATACAAATTCGACTGTTCAGGCGAGCCATGACGCCCTGAGGCCTATTTTTTGATATCATTAGATAGATCTTGCAAACTTGAACAACTTTTATTCTACATGTCTTATCAAAAGTTTCGTGAGAAAAAAGTTAATCATTGTAACAGAAACTCAATGGTTCAGGCGAGCCATGAGGCCTATGGGCCAATTTCTTGATATGACACGAAAGATCTCAATAAACTGTACAACTTTTGTTATATATGTCTAAGCAAAATATTTACGAGTAAAAAGTTATGATTTAAAACGTGGAGAAAAATGAGACACTTTTTTAAACTCCATTTTCGACCCCTACCGAGCTTCCATACTAGGCACTTCCTGAAATTTTTAAAACCCAGGTGCACAACTACAACATGTCGTCTAACATCACTGAAAATTTCAACACTCTAGCTTTTATCGTTTTTGAGTTTTTGTCTGGACAAAATGGTCATCTGAAAATCGATAAAAGGGGGATAACTTCCAACCGGAAGTGATTTTTCAAAAATTGAAACGGCGGTACAAACTTCAAATGGCAACGCATCAATCCTGGAAATTTGAAGCAAATTGATCCAGCCATCTCCGAGAAATCTTCTGCACAAAAATCGGTAAGGAGAAAAAAAAAGAATAATAACTAGATGCGATCTCGTTGCGAGCAACGAGTGGGTCTTCCGTCCAATTTTAGATGTGATGAGATAAGAATTTGACTGAGATTTTCATTCATAAATAATGATACAAATATATTGTCTAGACGTACAATTTAGCTTCGGTAATGTTTTACAAATATTGATCATTTAAGTGCTATAAATTAAAGAATCTCTGCCGCTCTCGGCCACTAATTAAAGGGGTCAGCCTTTTTTTCGACAAAAAAGTTAATAATGTTATTTACTGCGATACAAATTCGAGACTGATCAGGCTAGTCATGTCGCCCGGAGGCCTATTTTTTTTTATATCATTCTAGATACATCTCGCAAAACTGAACAAATTTTGTTGTACATGTCCTATTAAAATTGTCTTGAGAAAAAAGTTATTGATTGCGACATATATCAGACTGTTAAGGCGAGTCATAAGGCCCGTGGGCCTTTTTCTTGATATCGTTTGAAAAATCTTGCAAAACTGAACAACTTTTGTTCTACATGTCTTATCAAAAGTTTTTCGAGAAAAAAGTTATTGATTGTGACACTAATCAAACTGTAGGCGAGCCAAGAGGCCCGTTCGCCTTTTTCATGATGTTGTTTGAAACATCTTGCAAAACTGAACAACTTTTGCTCTAGATGTCTCATTAAAAGTTTCTTGACTAAAATGTTATAGATTGCAACAATAACCCAACTGTTCAGGTGAGCCATGAGACTCACAGGCCTTATTCTTAACATCGTTAGTTAACGCTTGCGAATCTGAGCAACTTTTGTTCTACAAGTCTTATCAAAAGTTTCTCGAGAAAAAAGTTATTAATGTTATTAACTGTGATACAAATTCGACTGTTCAGGCGAGCAATGACGCCCGTAGGCCTATTTTTTTTATATCATTAGATAGATCTTGCAAAACTGAACAACTTTTATTCTACATGTTTTATCAGAGTTTCGTGAGGAAAAAGTTAATCATTGTAACAGAAACTCAATGGTTCAGGCGATCCATGAGGCCCATGGGCACATTTCTTGATACGGCACGAAAGATTTCAATAAACTGTACAACTTTTGTTATATATGTCTAAACAAAATATTTACGAGTATAACGTTATGCGACATTTATCACTGTTAAGGCGAGTCATAAGGCCCGTGGGCCTTTTTCTTGATATCGTTTGAAAGATCTTGCAAAACTGAACAACTTTTGTTCTACATGTCTTATCAAAAGATTCTCGAGAAAAAAGTTAGTAATTGTGACACTGATGAAACTGTTCAGGCGAGCCATGAGGCCCGTTGGCCTTTTTCATGATGTTGTTCGAAAGATCTTGCAAAACTGAACAACTTTTGTTCTAGATGTCTTATTAAAAGTTTCTTCACTAAAATGTTATAGATTGCAACAATAACCCAACTGTTCAGGTGAGCCATGAGACCCGCAGGCCTATTTCTTAACATCGTTAGTTAACGCTTGCGAAACTGAACAACTTTTGTTCTACATGTCTTGTCAAAAGTTTCTCGAGAAAAAAGTTATCAATGTTATTAATTGCGATACAAATTCGACTGTTCAGGCGAGCCATGACGCCCGGAAGCCTTTTTTAAGATATCATTAAATAGATCTTGCAAAACTGAACAACTTTTATTCTACATGTCTTACCAAAAGTTTCGTGAGAAAAAAATTAATCATTGTAACAGAAATTCAATGGTTCAGGCGAGCCATGAGGCCCATGGGCCTATTTCTTGATATGACACGAAAGATCTCAATAAACTGTACAACTTTTGTTATATATATCTAAACAAAATATTTACGAGTAAAAAGTTATGATTTAAAACGTGGAAAAAAATTGGACACTTTTTAAAACTCCATTTTCGACCCCTACCGAGCTTCCATACTAGACACTTCCGGAAATTTTGAAAACCCAGGTGCACAACTACAACATGTCGTCTAACATCACTGAAAATTTCAGCAATCTAGCTTTTATCGTTTTTGAGTTTTTGTCTGGACAAAATGGTCATCTGAAAATCGATAAAAGGGGGATAACTTCCAACCGGAAGCGATTTTTCAAAAATTGAAACGGCGGTACAAACTTCAAATGGCAACGCATCAATCCTTAAAATTTGAAGCAAATCGATCCAGCCATCTCCGAGAAATCTTCTGCACAAAAATCGGTAAGGAGAAAAAAAAGAATAATAATAATAATAATAAGAAAAGTGAAAAATCAACAATAGAATAATAGAAGGGTCTTCCACTGAAGACGGAAGACCCTAATAATAAGAAGAAGAAAAGTGAAAAATCAACAATAGAATAATAGAAGGGTCTTCCGCTGAAGACGGAAGACCCTAATAATAAGAAAAGTGAAAAATCAACAATAGAATAATAGAAGGGTCTTCCGCTGAAGACGGAAGACCCTAATAATAAGAAAAGTGAAAAATCAACAATAGAATAATAGAAGGGTCTTCCGCTGAAGACGGAAGACCCTAACTAGTGATCCTAATTGTTCGCGAACAATTAGAGGGCTTCCCACCTTCTAGCGGTTTTTCAGTAGTGTTGAAATGCTAAAAGCCCCCCCCTACCCTACCCCACCCCACCCTCACCAAAAAAAAAATGGATTTGGCTTGAAAAGAAATTCAAATTTGCCGCCTTGAGTGTTGTAGTGTTGGAGATTAAGGCCTTGGTTTCGCACGATAGTACCGGTCAAATATTTGAAAAAAAAGGGTGCGAGTGTTGCATAGCCGGCACATATCAGGTAAAAGTGTAATAGGACTTGTGCAGGTGTTTGGGGTGACTTTAGACCTGTTAGATAGGATATTTGGAGGTGCAAAGAAACCGGATGTGCCATTTTCCTAGATTGTAGTAACTGCTGGTGCATGCTGGGAGTCTACAAGCCTCATGTTGTCAGATGTTGTGAAGATGCACTGGATTTTACCGTGTGTGTTGTGGATTGTGGAATTAAATATACAGTTTGTAATGGCTCATCCTATGTGTTCTAATTCACGGAGACAATGTCTTTCAGTCATTTCACCCAAGGAGGCATGCATATACGGATTTATAGGCTTTGACAACAAACAACCAAAATGGCGGCCGGTGAATTAGAAAGTGTCTGAGTGCATGTAGGATATCTGAACGGAGAATAGGAGTACTGCATCCCTTCTGATCCTGCAGGTAAGTGTTTATTTGTTTACAATGACAGTCGGGATGGAATGTCAATGAGTTCAACTGTCGAGTAAAGTTGCATCATCATTATAAAAAAAAAAAAAACTTAGTCTTTATGTTGATGCAGGCAGACAATTGAATCTGGCCTATGTCTTTTCATGAATGTAAATGGAATTCATGTTTGATTGACAAGACAGTCAAGAAATGGAAGAAATGGGTGTAGGTCAGATGTGTAGGTGTAGGTCAGATTAGCTAGAATCCTGTAATTGTTGCATGGCATGAGACCGGTCAAAATAGTGTATTGAAACAGCTGATCACAGACAGATCACTTGAAGGGTGGGGGATTTCTTCCTTGGGGACGACAGGCGTGATGGGTGGGTTGGCCTTACTCGTGGAGACTGGCCCCTGGATGCGTGACCTTGACCTTTGACCTTGACCCACTTTCAAGGTCAAACCTCAAAAACCCATGGGGGAGAAAGTGTGACCTTGACCTTTGACCTTGACCTCATTTTGAAGGTCAAAGGTCATCGATCTTAAAGCAAGTGGCCCCATGTCTCTATCTATATTAATATAAAAGTTATAGGCTTAGATAATGATATTGGAGACTTTCAGGGGCAATAACTATGCTTAAGGGTTTTCGTATCCCTTTGATTATTTTTTCTTTGCAAGAGGGTTTTACTGTGAATTCATTAGCGAAGGTTTCGTGTCTCTATGACTTTCCGTTAAGTAGGAGTAGCGATAACAAGGTTTTCGACGCGAGTCTCCGAAATTCACAGAAGGGTCAAAGTTCAAAGTTGTAATGCATACTATCAAAACCAATCAAGAAGTCAATACTTACCCATATCATATTTCAACGCTATCTTAAGCAGGAAAGAGAGTATAAAAAGTGCTATTTTTTCCTCTTTTCTGATGACCTTGACCTTTGACCTTGACCTAATTTTCAAGGTCAAAGGTCACCGATCCTATTCCAGTTGGTCCCATGTCTCTACGACAAACCGTTCTCAAGCTCGACATGTTTTACGAATAAATCGCAAAACATAAAGAGGCATTAACTCCCTTTAAGGGACACCGAATCCCTTCATTTTAAATTCTTCGCTTCTACTAATTACCCTCTATGTTTTAGAAAAGGTTTCATCCTCCTATCATTTACGGTTACAAAGTAGAAGCGCTAACAATGATTTCTGCGAAAGGTCCAATAACTCCGTAAGGGGTCAAAGTTGAATTACGCAGGGTGAACTGTATTCGTTTCTCAAGAAGTACTATATGATGGACTATAAAGTTTTTCAATAAGTCTTAAGACGAAAATTTTTTTTGACGGCAGGAAAATAATAAACAGAACAATAACAATAGGACTTTCCACAGAAAGGTGGAAAGCCCTAATAATAAGAAAAGTGAAAAATCAACAATAGAATAATAGAAGGGTCTTCCGCTGAAGACGGAAGACCCTAATAATAATAATAAGAAACAGAGTAAAACCAATATGTTCCCAAACTTTGTTTGGGGAACATAATTAATGAATATTACATAAAAACTAAATGTATACATAAACGCTCTTTCCTTCTAGTACATGTTCCCTACATACAATGTTTTATTACAGCTGAGTGCCAATTTGGTCAACATGTCAGGGATCGAAATTAACTTTTTTCACTACTAGCAAATTTTAACTAGTGGATTATTTTCCAACTAGCAAAATTAAGCTTTTACTAGCATTTTTCAATCGATTGCTGTTTTACAGGAATTTAAGAAAACAAACATGTCTCTATATCAAAATATAGGGGAAATCTTTTAATATCTTCTTTAAAGTGCAATAATGAAAATAAGATTGAGAATTCTTTCATTTAAAATTTAATGAATTATCAGGCAACAAGCATGGTGCATGGTGAGGGTCATAGGGTACACTTGTGCGGTGTACTCGCTGTCCAGAGATCTACTACCTATTTACAACATCATGTGGTTTGAAATCTTGGAGACTGTTTGCGCCAATTTAAACAATATGTTCAAAACTTTTGGAAATTTCATCTAAAAAATTCTAGTGGAAAAAACCCCCCGCGAACTCGAAGTTTTGGGCTATAGAGTGAAACGATGACACTAACTCAGTCATGTGTTGTTTCATGAAGACATGGACGAAATCAACATGCTTGCTATTTAAATCAGACGTCACTGAGATGCCCGAAGTGTGCTTGAAGTAGAACTGACTGAGATGACCTTGGCCTTAGTTATTTATTCGATCCACGTTTACTTTTTCAATACTTGTATATTCATTCTGTAAAGCGTTTCTATGCAAAAGACAAAATTATTGTAAACTTCAAAGTACAGCCAATAAACCGCGAAAATCCAGAAAAAAGATCGTGGTTTTTTTCACTCGCATAAAGTTGTGATCACTTGTGATTTTTTACTCGCAATTTCAATTTTAAACTCGCATTTAGCGAGTATTTCCCCTTAAAGTTGTTGCCTGCATGTTTTATTGCTTATCCTGATTGACAACTCTATTAGTTGGAACTGATCTAGTGTTTGCTTTCTTCGTTTCTTCTAAAACTGGGTTTAGCATATGAAGATTTCTCTAAGTCCACCCAACGTGCCAATCCTTGTTCTCAGATGACTACAAACCCCCGTCCACAACTCACATGCATTACACATAATACTTTACAACAAGAGCACTGTCCAAAATAAAATAAAATTCTTATGATGTGCAATGGGTTTCAGGTATATATACTCATGTAAAAAAGAAACTGTTCAGTGTAGCTAACTTTTCATAGATAATCGTTGATTAACTCACTGAAAACCACGTATATCAGCAGTTGGTCTGATTTCTTTTGCAAGTTCAAAAATGTGCTTTTTCATAAACCACTTAGCAGTTTAAAAAAGCGCAAACTGCCCAAACCCAGTATATACTTGGATGAATTAGATACTGAATTCATTCCTTAAATAGATCTGAATAGAATTGTTTTCAGGTCACATGTTGCCTCTCTTAAGGAATACATTCTGTAATTACAAGAATTTCTGCTTGCACCCGAGTCTGTTTCACTTGAATTGATCATTGTTCCAGGAATGTCCAGTTCTGCCAAGAATTCCAGATAAAGACTGCACTGTATCCCGGTTGCCTTTCAAAGATGGTCAGGGTACATGTAGCCACTGTAGAAATTCATGACAAATTTTAAACTCATCATTGTTCCAGAAATGCACAGTTCTGCCCAGAACTCCAGATTTAAAGACTGCATCCCGGTTGCCTTTCAGTGATGATGGGGGTACATGTAGCCTGTCGAAAGTAATGACAAATTACCATATAGTCAAAACTAAAATATCCTAGAATAAGATAAAATTAAGTCTGGTCTATTTTGAAATCTTATAGGCAAAGAAAAATTGCTTTTAAGAATGTCTGATACATACACTTGATATATTGTAATCTATCTATCCTGCTATCTGGCCATGATATTCAAATCTTAAAAGTACGTATTCCAAAGCAAAGTTCTGCATGTTTACAAGATATTTACCTTACTCAGCTGTTACTATCAGTATCACGGTCACCATCCGTTTGTCAGTTTGTGATGGTTGGAGCAAAGACGCATTGGGCCCAACATATCTGGGCATGAAATGTAATTCCTTGAGTAAATACTCATCATGTATGATCAATCTATGCTCAGAGTTTCCAATTCCAAACAAAAGGGCCTACGACGTTAATTTGACCTCGATCTGCATTCACTTCCTGTGAAAGTGAAAGTAGCCCCGTAGGCACCGAAATCATGGCTGCTGCATGCTGGTGAGTGAACTGAACTTAGTGAACATGAGCAGCATTGTGGATCGGGACTAATCAGAATTGTAATCCTGTATATTGAAGTGTTGTATAAATCACCATAATCGTAAACAATGGAGGTTATTTGTTTTATCAAAATTAAGTTTGGAAATATGTTGGAGGTTAACAGGTTAAACCTTTTTCCGGGTAGCATATACATATTAATATTTTACTTCAACAGTTCAATACTTGTATCTATGAATACATAACAAATTGCAAATTTAGTGTAATTTCAATTAGTGAGAGAGTGCAGGACTTTGTCGCAAAAATCAATCCTCTGCTGTCATAGTAAGGCTGAATGGTCAGATATTTTATCAGTATTATAGTCTGTATATATATGGGCAGTGATGGTTCTGTCACTTCTGCATAATTTCAAGGTACGTGGTGGGTACAGTAATTTTGTGGCGGTGTATGGCTGGCATCAGTCCCTAAACTACCTTGTAGCTGTGTAGAAGTATGTTAGTCTAATGTTACAGCATCTGTCTTGAAGTGTTGGTTGTTTGAAATCTCTGAATATTGCACTGATACATTCTGCTACTCGGTTGGTATGGTCAGAGAGATAACTCTTGCTCCGATGATTTGGGCTCTCTCAATGTTGCTGATGTCCTTAGTGTAGTAAGGATCCCATACAAAAGATACATACTCTAAGATAGGTCATATAAATGAGATATAGGTATTGCGTCGGCTTCCTTTGGGGCAGTTTTGTAGATTTCTTCGCAGATATAGCCTAGGTTTGAATCAGCCTTCTTGGTGATGTTAGAAATTTGTGTTCCCCGCTTTAGGTCTTCAGATGGTAATTCCTAAGTACAGGTTTGATGGAACTTGTTGGAGGATGGATGAATGTATTTTATTTGGTCCTGCCAGTGTGCATCATTTTTTTGTAATAAACAGAGCCTTTAACGATATGAGATATGTAACATCTGCCCCAACCCCTCAATCCTCCCCCCTTCCTCACTTGACAGTGTGTTTTACCCCCATTCTATAGTCAAACATGCATACATATAGTAAAGTGTAGATATTTTTATCCACCAAACAGTTGAACTTTTTTATAAGTTTAAACATATTGTTATAATGTTTTAATTTTTAATTCCAATCTTGTGTTTCTGATTATACTAGTTGAATACCTGCACAAGCATGAGAAATCACACTTTACACATAAATAATGACAGTGTAAGAGAAAATAAAACTAATTAATGCAGTATTGAGCTATTTCACCATGGATTGAACAATATTGATCAAGCATCGAACAACTATGCAGTAAAAGTTTAGAATAAAAAGAATTTCTTATCTTATGAAAATAAATCACAGATCCAAAGAATTAAAAATATTAATTTAACATATATACAGTGATTGGGATAAGCACGCGCCCTGCACCATAGTCGCATTAAATAAAAAAATGGCGCATAGAATATTGAAACATTGCGCCGTTGTGGCGCACATCATTGATATACCTAGTTTGAGATTTTCCCCACTGACTTCGTAGATATACGAACTTTTCAACTTTTGAGCTGATCCCCCACTTAATCTTTATCGATTAATTAAGTGCTTGAAAAATCTTTATCGCTGTTAATGCTGTAGTAATGGTACAACTTTACGTTCTTTTAAGCGCAAGTATGACTTAGATTTCCTCGTGTCTAATCAAACAGTAAAAAGTTATCTGATTTGTTAATGTCGTTAAATTGCAATTTTAATGCGCACGGACTGGAGATTCCATGGAAAAAAAATTCTTAAGCCTGACAAAGGGTAAACTGACTTTAATTTTTTGCCTTAATGATCAGCCAATACTGGCAGGAGCAGAAGGAGACGATGACGCGGACAATCACGATAAGAATCCTTACTTTAATAAAACGTAAATTTAACACAAATAATAAAACTAAAGTTATCCACGCCGACGACATTACAGTCTGTCAGTAGTGTTTAGATTATAATTTATTGGTCTCTCGGACTTGTCATTTTAAAATGTCTCATAAAAATTTCAATATGGCGCATTCATTTTAGAAATGTCACAATGACAATAGCTGGTAACGTGCCATTGTCACATTAAGCAATTTACTTATCCCAATCACTGATATATCTATGTCCATGTAAATCCTTCAATTAACAATCGGAACTTCCGTGTTAAGGGTTATTGATCAGTAAGGGGTTCTTTATCGTGCCAGCACCTACCGTAGCATGGGACTTTAGTTTTTAAATACATTATCAAAGAGACCCACAATTTGAGCGCTTGGAGTAGTACTGTATCTGTTGCTTTGTTTATTTTTAAAAGTTTATTTTACTAATAGATGTATTTGAAGTTATAAATATGAATAAAAGAAAAAAACGTACATTAAAAATGTTCTTTTCATGGTGAATTTGTGTCCGGTCCATGGTGAAATGAATATTATACGAAACTCTGTATAGCTACCCGAACATCTGGAAATTTCCTTTAAAACTAAAATTGTGGATAGAAGATACAAATTCGCGCATTTTATAGATTTAACAATTATCGCATCCTAATTTGCTCAATACTATGCATACTTTAAATCAATTTCCTATTAACATATTCACTATTAACAGATTTATGTAATATATTACTACATGTTGTCATCTCCAAATGACTTAGATCCACCAAAGCGTGTCCACCACTTTACTCTCATTTTTGCTATTTCGGGGTAGTTTATCGAAAATGAAAGTAGGTTTTCAATTAATTTCACAATAATTGCTGATCAGGTAGAATTCAATTATAGTTTATAGGGACATCATCTCATATGTGGTTGAAATTTTAAAGGTGCAATCAATAGCTCATTTGCAAGCATTTCTTAGTTTATTGGCAAAATTTATTCATGTATAAGTATAGATATCTGCTATCTTATAATTGGTCGACTACAAATGAAAACATTTCAGTTGAGAGCGAAAGTTTCGGTTATGTGGGGATCTTCAACAAATTATCTTAGTTTCTTGTTTCATGTTTTATATCATATGCATAGTAGTTTATCAGGCTTAGCTCTAGCTGATACACATGTCATGGACAAGGTGAGACAGCATCTGGAACCTAGGGCTGCCTTGTGCTCAGAGCCAAGATATCTCTATCCAGGCCCATCGTCAAGGAGCTATCTCGCCCTTAAATTTGAAATCATAAATTTTCCCATTAATTTTGTATGTAATAAAATACATTTATGAATTAACAATGCGATAATCAATAAATAATTTTTTGTAAATAATGCAAAATAGTAATATTTAGTCTAATACCTCCTCTTTTCGCCAATCCCAGTAAAGTTAAATGTATTATGTAATTCCCTGTTCCCGTTTGTTATAAAAGGGAAGGAAATGGGCCAGTCCTTTGTGAGGTTCAAAACAGGTTCATTGTGAACAGGTTTGGCACATAAAAGAATCCAGGGCTCAACATTAACTTTTTTTCCTACTTGTCCATTCGGACAAGAGACAAAGATATTTACTTGTCCGAACTTCAACTTCATTTGTCCGAAAAATTTTCTAAAAAGGATTTAATATCGTCAACTTGAAAACTGTATTTAATTTACTTAATATACAGTCTATTTTTATACCTGCTTGATTGATTTTTTAAAATCTTATTCTCTTGATAAAAACAACAAACGCATAAAACAAAATTTTATCTAGACTTCCCATCTTGAATCAATGACTTCGTAAGATCCGTGGATGCATTCTCTCACCAGAGGGCGCGCTACATTGTGGAGCGTAGCGTAACGCCCTCTGGTGAGAGATTGCCATGGATGATTGAAAGTAGTACGCAATAAGTGAACACCAATCCCGATTGAGTATGACTCAGCTAGTTTACATAGCGATCGAACTTCATTTTCCATGCATTTTACATGTACTTTCGACTCTCAACTACCGATAAACTTTTCACAAAATTGTTTGGAGACTTCTTTACATAAAAAAGCACTTGTCCAATCGGACAAGTGCCCATCAATATTCACTTGTCCGAAATGTTTTTCCACTGGTACCGGACAAGCGGACAAACGTAAATGTTGACCCCTGGAATCCCCACTGCTTAAAGGCCTTAAGTGCCTAAGAAGGGGTCTAAATCCCTGACATTTGACAATATGTGTATCAATAGGAGTGAGATATTATTGAGTGGGATGTGCAGCGGTACTCACACAATTATTTTCTACTAGCCTTTCTTAACATTTCATGCTTCTAGTTGAAAACCATACTTCAATTTTGAGTAATTATACTTCTTTCAGACGATGAATCATGATGATCCCTTTGATCTCAAAAAGCCAAAGAAATCAGAGAAAAAGGTATGAAACAGTGTGTTTAGTTTTCTGTATAGTGTTTTATGTGTGGTAGATGGCCTGAGACATAATTGTACTCGTATTTAGATATCCTGAATGCTTTATAGGATTTTACATAATAGCTATGCATATTGCCAAATATTTGACATATGTCACTGTTAATAATCTTATCAGAAATCTAGTTGTGACTTTTTCCATAAAGCAATCTTCATTTTGTGTGACTATTTTAGGCTATAAAAGTAATCTATTGTTATATCTGTTAATATGTTGAACATGTAGATTTATTATTTTATACTTTGAAATTAACTTGGCAATGTATGTTTATAGCATAGTAAAATCACGAGGATGGTCAAGAAGATCATTTTTGCATTTAAAGAGTTACTTACAAACTTGAGTGATGCATTCTATGTTGCCTATTTGTTTTTGGTTTTTTGGTGTTTTTTTTAGATCTCTGTACTTTTTTCAGATGTAATGCTAGCATAGACTTATAAATTTTACCTTGTTTCTTCTGAAAATTTTCATAGAAACTATTCAAACATTGTACACTCAGGTATGTGGTTTCTTAATGCTTGTCAATTATCTCATATGGAGATGTCACCAAGACCAGTGAAGGTCTTCAAATTCAGGCCTTTGCTCAGCCATTAAACAGTGAGGGTTCTTTAGCATGCCACACCCACTGTGACAATGAATATCTGTTTTTAAAGTCATCTCTGAGGACCTGTAACATTCACACCTGATACCAAGAGTTTGGCTATGGAACTGTCACTACCTGTTTTAATGACTTAGGTTTGTCGCGGCCAGGATTCAAACCCCGACCTTCCACATGCGAGGCGAATGCTATAACCTCTAGGCCACCGTGGCAGTTTGTGTTTTGATACTACCTGAATGTCACTACAATGTTTCGTATAAGAATCTATGTGTATACTGATATGTGTGTCTTAGAAAGAGTGGAAGGAGGTAAACATCAGGATTCACCTGAATTTCAAATTAAAGTATTCTTTTACTTTCAGGGAAAATGTCCTAGCATGATGAGAAAATAGGGAACAGTACTATTGCCTCACATAGAGAAACCAGTAAGGAGAATGATGCATTTTCAGGTATTAGAAATTAAATACTTCTTGCTGTTACATGTAGCAACAATGAGAGAGAGAGAGAGAGAGAGAGAGAGAGAGAGAGAGAGAGAGATCCTTTACTTTAACAAGAATACAACATTTGTAATTTGACACTACCTGAATGTCACTACATGTGTGTTAGAATCTATATATATATATATATATATATATATATACACTATGGGTGTGTCTTAGAAAGTGGAAGGAGAGAGAGAGAGGAGAGAGAGCATCTTTTAATCCTTTAGTATAACATGAATACAACTTGTGTGTTTTGACACTACATGAATGTCACTACGTGTATAAGAATCTATGTGTATTATAATTTGTGTGTCTTAGAAAGAGTGGAAGAAGGAGGTAAACATCAGGATTCACTTTTACTTTCAGGGAAAATGTCCAAGCATGATGAGAAAATAGGGAACAGTGCCATTGTCTCACTTAGAGAAGCTAGTGAGGAGAATGATGCATTTTCAGGTATAAGAAATTCAATACTTCTTGTTGTTAGCAACAATGAGAGAGAGAGAGAGAGAGGGGGGGGAGAGAGAGAGAGAGATCCTTTACTTTAACTTGAATTAAAAAAAATTTACATTTAGACACCTGAATGTCACTACATGTGTGTAAAAAAAATTTCATTTTGAAAGAGAGGGAAGATGTTAAAAAAGGAGAGAGAGAGAGAGAGAGAGAGAGAGAGAGAGAGAGAGAGAGAGAGAGAGAGAATTATCCTTTAGTTTAACTTGAATTAAAAAAAATTACATTTAAACACCTGAATGTCACTACATGTGTGTAAAAATTTTTGTCATTTTGAAAGAGAGGGAAGATGTTAAAAAAGGAAAAGGAGAGAGAGAGAGAGAGAGAGAGAGAGAGAGAGAGAGAGAGAGAGAGAGAGAGAGAATTATCCTTTAGTTTAACTTGAATTTAAAAAAATTATATTTAGACCTGAATGTCACTACTTGTGTGTAAAAATTGTTGTCATTTTGAAAGAGAGGGAATATGTTAGAAAAGGAAAGAGAGAGAGAGAGAGAGAGAGAGAGAGAGAGAGAGAGAGAATTATCCTTTAATTTAACTTGAATTTAAAAAAAATACATTTAGACACCTGAATGTCACTACATGTGTGTAAAAAAAAATTGTCATTTTGAAAGAGAGGGAAGATGTAAGAAAGAGAGAGAGAGAGAGAGAGAGAGAGAGAGAGAGAGAGAGAGAGAGAGAAATTATCCTTTAGTTTAACTTGAATTTAAAAAAATTACATTTAAACACCTGAATGTCACTACATGTGTGTAAAAAATTCTGTCATTTTGAAAGAGAGGGAAGATGTTAGAAAAGGAGAGAGAGAGAGAATCCTTAATATAACAAGAATACAACATTTGTAATTTGACACTACCTGAATGTCACTACATGTGTGTTAGAATCTATATATATATATATATACTATATGTGTGTCTTAGAAAGAGTGGAAGGAGAGAGAGAGAAAGAGAGGGAGAGAGAGCAAGCATCTTTTAATCCTTTAGTATAAACTGAATACGACTTGTGTGTTTGGACACTACATGAATGTCACTACATGTGTATAAGAATCTATGTGTATTATAATTTTGTGTCTTAGAAAGAGTGGAAGAAGGAAGTAAACATCAGGATTAACCTGCATTTCAAATTAAAGTACTCTTTTGCTTTTAGGGAAAATGTTCAAGCATGATGAGAAACTGCGCCATTGTTTCACTTACAGAAGCCAATGTTGAGGATGATGCATGTTCAGGTATAAAACAAATTAATTACTTCTTGCAACTACAACATTAAAAATGAGAGAGAGAGAGAGAGAGAATCAATTTTTATACGCCCCTCGAAGACGGGATGTATTATGGTATGGCTCTGTCCGTCTGTCTGTCCGTCTGTCCGAACCTTGTGGGCAGGATACAGACTGAACCATAAGCCCTAGGACTTTACAACTTGGTACATTTGATCACCATGATGAGAGGAAGATGCCTATTGTTTTTCAAGGTCAGAAGTCAAAGGTCAAGGTCGTAGTATCACTTATTAGGAAAACCTTGTGGGCAGGATACAAACCGAACCGTAAGCTCCAGGATATTATAACTTGGTATATTTGATCACCATGATGAGAGGAAGGTGCCTATTGTGTTTCAAGGTCAAAGGTCAAGGTTGTAGTATCACTTATTACGAAAACCTAGTGGGCAGGATACAAACCGAACTGTAAGCTCCAGGATATTACAACTTGGTATATTTGATCATCATGATGAGAGGAAGGTGCCTATTGTTTTTCAAGGTCAAAGGTCAAGGTCGTAGTATCACTTAGGAAAACCTTGTGGGCAGGATACAAACCGAACCGTTAGCATATTTATGAAGTAGTGCATTCTAAGGCTCTCCTTCTTTATATATTGATATCCATTTCTACAAGCATAATAATGAATTAGCTCACAGAGGACATTGCTAACTTCACTAAAATATGAATCCCACTAAAATATGTTTTCCTTGAGCAAAATTTACGGGCGTATTATGCCACGTTGGCGTTGCTCTTGTTGTTATTTTGACACCTGATTGTCACAACATGTGTGTAAAAATTGGTGTTATTTTGAAAGAGAGAAGAGGTTAGAAGAGAGAAAGAATCAAATTTTTTTGGCACCTGAATGTCACTATGTTAAAATTGGTGTCATTTTGAAAGAGAGAAGAGGTTAGAAAATGAGAGAGAGAGTGAGAGAAGCAAACATTCTTTAGTATAACATAAATATTTCCCTTCACATTTTGATTGATTAAATATTGTTTAACGTCCCTCTCGAGAATCTTTCAATCATATGGAGACGTCACCACTGCCGGTGAAGGGCTGCAAAATTTAGGCCTATGCTCAGCGCTTACGGCCTTTGAGCAGGGAGGGATCTTTATCGTGC
This sequence comes from Ostrea edulis, assembly GCF_947568905.1. Lineage (NCBI taxonomy): Eukaryota > Metazoa > Mollusca > Bivalvia > Ostreida > Ostreidae > Ostrea > Ostrea edulis. The sequence goes on along the minus strand of NC_079166.1, from coordinate 82,876,149 downwards.
CACACCTGCTGGGACACGGGACCTCAGTTTTTGCGGTCTCATCCTAAGGACTGTCCCATTTAGTCGCCTCTTACAACAAGCAGGGGGTACTGAGGACCTATTCTAACCCGGATCCCCACGGGCTTTTTACATTTTGAAGCTATCCATGAATTTCAATACATGTGTATAAGAATCCGATGTATATAATGTTCTTTATCACTTAGAAAGAATGGAAGGAGGAGGTTTACAAGATAGAGATAATATGCATAACTATAAACTTTCTAATGTGTTGTCTTTCAGTAGAGGTGTGTATTGATCAAGATTTTCCGATACGATACAATACAATATTTTCTGATGCGATATCTGATATATTGGATTTACAATGTAGTTAAGCATTTTCTGAAGTAAAATATCAAAATTAAAAAAAATGAAGTGGTTTAATATCTTTTATTTCATAACAAAACAAACAATGACAATTAAAGTCTGAGGAAACACCAATGTCACAATGTAAAAGCGGGGCTTAAAGTCTGAGGAACCTCTGATGTCACAATGTAAAAGCGGATATTAAAGTTTGAGGAACAATCTCTCACCAGAGGGCGTTACACTACGCCCCAGTGAAGCTTGCGTAGCACGCCCTCTGGTGAGAGAATGGTCTGAAGAATCGTGTTCCTGTTAGAAGCCATTTTTAAATTATGAACTTCGATCCCAACTATTAAAAGGGCTATTTTTAAACCCGATATATCGTATCGTCGAAACACCATATTGTATATCGCTAGACAGGCGTATACCGGTGCATTTCGATATATTGATATATTGATTCACCCCTATCTTTCAGGGATATTGCAGTCAATGACTGTGATTCATCTTATAATGCAAAAGTTGGAGATACGCTCCTGCAGGTATGAGCAGAATTTATAATTTGTAAATGAACAACACATGAATAAAAGTTGAGAGAGAGAGGGGGGGAGCAACCTGCTTCAGGATTTCAGGAATCTTAAATCTATATCTGTATAAGAATTTTTTTAATGTAAAAAGAGTAAGAGAAGAAAGTATACATATTAAAAAAGTATGGCTGCATTTGTAATATCTCTGTGGAATTTCAACGCAAATATCCTGGCATGGATTGGTTTTTTCAGACAGTGACACTGATGCAGAAGATGTGAAGGATTATATGCTTTTAGGTATGAACAAAGTTGTGGTCAACGACAGAAGAAAGACATCAGAAATGGAGAGAGAAAAAAAGATCTCAGTAAAAGAGATCAGCTTGTATTTCAGACATTCTTTTCTGTAAATTTTGACACTTTACCTGATTGTTACTACATGTGTATAAAAATCCATGTTGTTTTGAAAGAGAGAGTGAGTGATCGACTTGACAAGGAATTCACTTGACAAGGAATTGGTGTTTAGCGAATAATGATTCATCACACTTGTCAGAAAGGTCTCTTTTATATAGTTTATACTGACAAAATTTTGGTCTGGTTTCCAACATTGCAAACATTGTAATACGGAATATATAGCTTTAAATCAATTTCATTTATTTATTTTTTTTAGTGAAGGACCCTGATTATGAACCAGACCACTGCTCCGACAGTGATTCAGACTTTCTAATTGAAGGTAATTATCTCTTTAAAGTCATTTTCCCCTGTACTGCAGTACTCAGCAATTGAAACAGAACAATCTTATATACATATATTTACATTCACTGAATTTTTTCTCTTATATTTCTATTGAAATTGACATTGCTTTCATCTGGAGCAATGAAAGCATGTTTGTTGCAAACTTGTTGGATCCAGTTTTTTTGTACCATCTTTCTGTGTAATCATTACCAAATATGGGGCGTCATCAAGGTTAAAGGGTGCGTTGGCTGTTCTGTTTAACGTAACAAATGGGTCAATTATATGATATTTTAGTACTTCAATCTAGTTTATATTTGAAAACAATACAACAAAATATAAATATGAACAATGAAATGTCTTTCTTTGTTGCTTCATCGGGTGATGAAGGTAGCAATCATTGCACAAAAAGTTTACATAACCCGTTTACACGGGTTATGAATTTTTTTTTTGCAATGCTAGCTACCTTCATTACCCGATGAAACAACAAAGAAAGCATTTTATTGTGTAAATAACTTGTTAGCTCACCTGAACCGAAGGTTCAAGTGAGCTTTTCTGATCAACATTTGTCCGTTGTCTGTCATCGTTGTTGTAAACTTTTCACAATTTTATCTTCTTCTCATGAACCACTGGGCCAATTTCAACCAAACTTGGCCACAAGCATCCTTAGGTGAAGGGCTTTCAAGTTTGTTCAAATGAAGGGCCATGTCCCTTTCAAAGGGGAGATAATCACAAAAATGCAAACATAGGGTGGGGTCATTTAAAAATCTTCTTCTCAAGAACCACTGGGCCAGAAGAGCTGAAATTTACCTGAAAGTTTGTTCAAATGATGGCTCCCAGGGGTAGGATGGGGCCACAAGGGGGATCGTTTTACATACAAATATATAGGGAAAAACCTTGAAAATCTTCTTTTCAAGAACCACTGAGCCAGAAAAGCTGATTTTTACATGAAAACTTTCTGACATATTGCAGATTCAAGTTTGTTCAAGTCATGGCCCCCGGGGGTAGGATGGGGCCACAAGGGGGATCAAAGTTTTACATACAAATATATAGTTAAAATCTTCTTCTCAATAACCACTGAGTCAGAAAAGCTGATATTTACAAGAAAACTTTCTGACATAATGCAGATTCAAGTTGTTCAAAGCATGGCCCCGGGGTGTAGGATGGGGCCACAAGTGGGGGGGTGTCAAAGTTTTACATACAAATATAGGGAAAATCTTTAAAAATCTTCTTCTCAAGAACCATTGGGCCAAGGAAGTTGACATTTACATGAAAGCTTTCTGACATAGTGTAGATTCAAGTTTGCAAAAATCGTGGCCTCCAGGGGTAGTTGGGGGCCATAATAGGGACTAAGGTTTTACATGCAAATCTATATGGAAAGTCTTCAGATATGGGCCAAGGTGACTCAGGTGAGCGATGTGGCCCATGGACCTCTTGTTTCTGCAGTGTTCGAAATTAACCATAGACCGATAGACCGAGTCTATGTCAAATGACACTGGTCTATGCCAATTGTAATTGAGATAGACCAAATTGTCCATGCAGATTTCTCGGTCTAAAACAATAGAGTTATCCCAAAAGTTGACTTCTGATAAACGTTATGAGGAAAGAAGGACATCGTTATGGAAATGGAAAGAAAATATGCTTTCTAAGTACATTAGAAGTAAATGACAATGTTTTAAATTTGTGGGGTTTTTTTTTTTCAATGTTGCGGTCTATGCCAATTTCATTAGGTCTATGTCATCTTGTTTTGGCATAGACCAATGGTCTATACCAAGTTTTAAACCAATTTCAAACACTGTTTCTGGTTGTAACACCTATTTGTTTGGGTAAAAAAAATATAGTTTATACTTGCACGAACATTTCACACTTAAATATATATTGCTTTCTGGGTTTTAAAGCATAAGCTGCCCCAATACAGTTTATACTCATATAAATCAGGTAGCTTTTGTATTTATTCCTTGAATGTTTTTTGTCAATAGAAAACCAAGATGATCTTCCTGACAGTTTTAGGAAAGTGACCTCATGATAGAAGGTAATTGCCTTTCATCTTCTTTAGTCTCACACCTTGCACGGAAGAAGGGGATATTAAATTGGATCTTTCCATTTATCCATCTGTTAGTCAACCAAGGGTTTTTCAGATGATATCTCAAGAACTTGGAATAAAACTTTGTAGGTGTTATCCTCATGACTTAAGAACGGCCTTTATTTTTAGCTCACCAGAGCTGAAATCTCAAGTGAGATTTTCTGATCGCCTGTTGTCCGTCATCTGCCCATCTGTCTGTAAACTTTTTACATTTTATACTTCTTCTCCAGAACCACTGGGCCAATTATAACCAAACTTGGCCAAAAGCATCCTTGGGTGAAGGACTTTCAAGTTTCTTCAAATGAAGGGCCATGTCCCCTTCTAAGGGGAGATACTCACAAAAATGCAAAAATAGGGTGGGGTCATTTAAAAATCTTCTCAAGAACCACTGGGCCAGAAAAGCTGAGATTTACATGAAAGCTTCCTGACATAGTGCAGATTCAAGTCTGTAAAAATCATGCCCCCCCCCCCCCCCCCCAGGGTAGGATGGGGCCACAATAGGGGATCAAAGTTTTGCACACAAATATATAGGAAAAATCTTCTTCTCAAAAACTACTGGGCCAGGAAAGCGGAAATTTACATGAAAGCTTCCTGACATAGTGCAGATTCAATTATGTTAAACTCATTTACATAACTAATAAATAGAAAAAAAATATTTTAAAAATTTTATCCGTAAGAACCATTAGGCCAAAGAAGTTTACATTTGCACGAAAGAATCCTGAGATAGTGCAGATTCAAGTTTGTTAAAATCATGGTCCCCAGGATGGGGCCGAAGTAGGTAGTCAAAATTTTACATGCAAATATATTATATAATAGGGAAAATCATTAAAAATCTTCTGAAAAATCACTGGGCCAGAAAAGTTTATGTTTACATGAAAGCTTCCTGACATAGTATAGATTCAAGTTTGTATAAACCATGGTCCCTGGGAGAAAGTTGGGGCCACAATAGAGATCAAAGTTTTACATGCGAATATATAGGAAAAATCTTTAGAGACTCAGGTGAGCAATGTGGCCCATGGGCCCCTTGTTTTTAAGTCAAATGCTTAAAGGCCAATGTTGTGATGTTGCACAGTGTAGAAAACATGTAGTTTGTGGATGATATTTCAAGTAACATTTAAGATCTTTGCAAATTCCTTATATACCAATAACAAATACCCATTATTTTTTATGTGAACTACTTAAGTCATATTATCTTACTGGACCCTAATGAGATTTTGGCATGAAACTGCTGATTTTTGAAAAATACCTAAATGTCCTACGCATGTCCTACGTCCTATATTATTTTCTTGTTCAAAGTTTCTAAATGATGTCTCAAATAGTATTTGGGGTCTTGGTTTAAAACTTTGCTTGTACTTTAAGTTTTCTTATTACAAATAAAGACCCCTTTTGTAATGAAGGTCTTGATCAAAATAAAGGTATAGGAAATTGTTTCATGAAGTAAGGAAAGTAAAATTCTATAAATTTGCTTGCTGTACTTGATAGTAACAAAGTTTATATTATAGTTTCAGAATGTCCTACCATTGATCCTGGAAGTGAAAAAGTATCTGATAGTGAAGAAAGCTACGGTAGCATAGAGAGTGAAAACTATCCCATGCTCTCTGGAAAGAAAGAAAAAGACATTTCTTTTTAAGCCATAAGGTGTTCCCAAAAATTCAATTGGAAGCTTCAACAAACTGCATGCCTGCTTTTTTGTGATAAGATGATTGCTAACATTGCAAGACATCTTGAACTAGCACACAAAGCAGAAGTTGAAGTAGCCAGGGTTTTAGCTTTCCCCCCAAAAAGCAAAGAAAGGGGATAAATGAGGGAGGAACTTCAAAGTATTAATGTGTGCATTATGTATAAATTTATTTGATGTAATCACTAGTAAAACCGATTTTGCTTAATATACATTTTTTTCTATGCACTGCATAATTATGTAGATGCAATAACTGGGACTTAACATTTGAAAAGAAGTTTGTTTGTGATTCTTTGCAATTGTACTATGAACCTGTAAGTTACATCATTAAATATAATGCTAGATTCAATACTTGTCCTGTCATTCAGTCTCGAAATGGTGGCTTTCTAAATGGAAATGTCTACTATGTACTTGACCTATATAGCTTTGCCAGAAAATGAAGGATTTATGCTTAAATGCATGTAATATAAGTGTAGCGAACAGTATAAGAGGGAACTTATACTGCCTCGCTAGAGAGCTAGCTTTTCTAGTGATGTGGTAGAATCTCTCTTGATTATGCAAGTTAAGCAACAGCGAGCGTGATCAGCACTTGGCTGGGTGACAGCTACATGTTACAAATTGGTGGCAGTGGTGGGATAGCCAAGTGGCGCTATTCCGTTACACATTTTTGGTGTCAGAAGTGGGATAGCCAAGAAGCGCTATCCCGTTGCACAAGCATAGGGGTCAACTGCAATTTTCCTCAAAAGTACATTACCGTGGCCAATTAATAGCACAGGCACCTGAAGTATGGGGTATTAGGCTTAACCCCCCCCCCCCCCCCTTACCAGTATAATAAAATACACCGGTAGAAGGCCCAATCTTTAAAGCTTACAAAAAGCATCAAATGATTACATAAATTGAAAGAGGGATGAGATAGACAGGGAATTCACACATTTCAGAGTTATTGTCACGAAAAATTTATAAAAGGGGGGGGGGGTAGTAATATCCGTACTTTAGTTGCCTGTGATTAATGGAACCCACAAAAATCTTGGTGTCAACTACCTAATTAAAAATATTTTTAGAAAATAATTCTATTTGTTACAAAACTTTGATTGGCTGGTTATTGAAATACACTACTAGCATCCCACTACATGTGTATGACAGACGTCTCCATATGAGTGAAAAATTCTCGAGCCAGACGTTAAGCAAAATACAATCAATCAATCATGTGTATGACAGGAATATATTCAAAGTAAAGACATGTGTATCGAGTGGTTAATGAGAGGAGATAATTAGATATAAATTCGAAATTAAACGCAAGTAGTCGGTTTCATGTGTGTCTACTAACATCCCACTACACGTGTATGACAGGAATCTCACTATTAAATACTCAAAGTAAAGACATGTGTATCGAGTGGTTAATGAGATGAGATAAATACAGGTAAGTTCATAATTTAACGCAAGTAGTCGGTTTCATGTGTGTATATCAACACTGACAATGTAGTGAGAATCATGTGTGTGTCAGTGAAGAGTCACGTGGTCAGATGTAGTGGAGTTCAGGTGAAATTTCAAATTTTTAATAAAAGGATTTCATGGGTAATAAACCCTGTTGGCACATTAGAGCAGGCCCTCTTTTACAAATTTGCTCAAAATTGCTCTCCAACATGCTTAGAAAATAGTGTAGTGACTTTCAGGAGTAAAGTCATGTGTAGTGAGTTTCAGGTGTATACAAGTGTGTGTGTGTGTGTGTGTGTGTGTGTGTGTGTGTGTGTGTGTGTGTAACAATGGATACCACGTAGTCCCCTATAGATAACAATGGATACCAAGTAGTCGCCTATAGATATATGTAACAATGGAAACCACGTTGTCCCCTATAAATACATGTAGCAATGGAAATCGTATAGCCCCCCCCTATATATATATATATATATATATATATATATATAAAGGACGTCTTTATGACGTCAAACCATTTCAAAACTATTTTAAACTGTAATGCCTGAGGATTATAAAATGAAAGCGCTTGCGTTAAATTTTTAACTTTGTGTACTGTTTATTCAATTTCTTTTAATATATATATATATATATATATAACAATGGATATCACATAGCCCCCTATATATATATATATATATATATATAAAGCACAAACAAACAATTATAACACCCAACCTTACGTTTACCCCTAGGATCTAAACGATACATGTGAAAATCAATTAATTAATATATAAAGCACTAAATAATCACAACTAGGTACTGAAAATTTTCGCCCCAGCCCGGGGTCGAACCAGCGAAGTACGGCACCCACCGCCAAGCAAGATTGTCAAACCAGTGCGTAAGTCCACTCGGCCACAACGACTTCCCTAAAAAGGAAGCTTTGTTATGCTCCTAAAGCTCTACTTATACACACTTTTATATATATATTTATATATATATACATATTATATATATATATATATATATATATATATATATATATATATATATATATATCAATGGATTTGAAATAGAATTATTCCGTTCCACTCGTCTTTCATTGATAAACAAAATTAGAGTACTAGATCAACATCTACGCAAGCGCGGTAAATCACAATATGCACTAGCTTAGATCCTCCAAAGTTACTCTCTTAAATTGCAACGTCAGGGTAGTTGATTAAAAATTAAAAGTAGACATTAAATTAATTTCATGATAATTACTTTTCAAGTAAATTCTAATTATAGCTAACCAACTCATATATGAAACAATATTGGAAGGTGCATGTAGTAACCCTGGAGCAAGCGTTCAGGAGTTCCTGGAAATCTCCAAACGGCTAATTCAGGGGTTGTTTTATGTATTCAAAATTCACCACACCTTAAGATCAAAATCAAACATCAATAAGCATAAACACTGTTGATGGATTTACTTTCAGGCGTATTGTCTTAAGCTGTCATTCAAACATTTGCACTGGTTAAGATCCGCAAAAGCATTTCCACCCCTTTACAATCGTTTTGCTATTTCGAGTTACATTATAGAAAACGAAAATAGAGTTTAAATTAATTATACGATACGTCCTAATCAAGTAAAAGTTCAATTATAGATCACGGACTCTGCCTCATATAGTAATCAATTTTAAAGGTACAAGCAGTAACTGAAAAATCAATTGACTGGTTGATTGTATATTGTTTAATGGCCCTCTCAAGAATTTTTCACTCATATCAATAGAGACGTTAACATTGCTGTTGAAGGGCTGCAAAATTTTGTTTTATGCTCGGTGCTTACGGATTTTGAGCAAGGAAGGAACTTTAACTTGCGACACCTGCTGTGACATGGGGCCTTGGCTATGCGGTTTCATCCAATGGACCGCCCCATTTAGTCGTCTCCTATGACGAGTAACTCTGAAGCAAGTGTTTCGTAGTTTAATGACAACTATGAATTCTACATAAAAATGCATTTTCGAAACGATTTCTGAAAATCATAAAAGTACTATGAACTGATATAGTTTGTCATCAACAAAGGGACTCTAAAAGAAAGTATTGCTTTTACAGAATGATAAAACCTTCCTCCTCATAAAAAGTAGAGGTTGCAGTTTTATTGAAATTGAACGAAGATCACTATAAAAAAAAACACAAACACTTAACTTATATATCCCTTTAAGAAATACATTCTTGAATTGAAAATGTTACCTAGAAGATATAACTCAGTGTCCTAAAATCTTGAATTTTGTATAGAATCTTTCTCAGTGCATGGGGGGTCGAGGTGTCGACACTCCCCTGTTTGATTTACTGATTTACGGTCTCTCCAGATTAAAAGTTAATCTACGGCCTTGTCAATATCTAACAATAAAATACAATCAGTTATCCCAATATCCGAGTTTATAAAATGTCAGTTATCCCAACATGCAATTCTAAAACACATTAAAATTATGCGGAACATTTGTGAAATTTATGAACGTTTCATAGTGGACATTAGAGCGATTTGGTGAACAATCAATGTATTGACCCATGTCCTTAGAATGGTTTGAGGTACTTTTAATGTGCAAATACATGTACAAACTAACACTTTACTTTCAAACCGTAATTTTTAGTAATCAAATCAAAGAAAAAAGACAAAATGCATCAAAAAGAAAACTCCACGTTATATCTTACATATCTGTTCACCAGATACCGTTTTGAAAATGAGGAATTAGCTACCGGGAATTTCTATAGACCGTCGTTAAGGAAAATCGTATGAAATATCCCGCTTAATCTAATTAAATATCTCTAGGAATAGGATAGTACTACTACATACTGTTTTTGCTCGGCGCCCACAAGGTAATAGATGTGGTCGATATTCCAAAAAGAACACCACATACGTGATTCGTCCCTGTATCATCCTGCGTAACGGGAGTGACACCTGTTGGTCAAAAGGATGGTAAATGGCATTCTGACCTTTTATGATAGTTTCATTTCAATACTTCATGTTTTTATCATTAGTATTTCAAGTAAATCGGGAAAAAGAATTAACATTACAATTGATTTTATTCAAGTCTGCCGGGGGGAATGTTGTGTTTTGCTAGGGTTGGATGGGTTGTATTGTTTTGCTAGGGTTGGATGGGTTGTATTGGTTTTTGTGGGGTTCTTTTTATTTTTTGTCGTTGTTGTTCTATGGTTTATTCATCAATTTGAGTAGGGATATGCATTCCAAATTATAATATCATGTGTGAATTGAATCAGAATAAATGTTATTTGAACATAACGAACCAATTTGTATTTCACTTGAGAGAGAGATATATCAAAATATACTTCAATTCAAATAAATTATCTACTATAACAGATTTCTTATTCCACCTTCAGAATTGTTAGACTTACCTTGTCCGTCGGCGACGTACCCATCATCAAGCTTCAGCTGTACTGTTACAACGTCGGGAAGTCTCCGTAGTGTGTGCGACACCAATTTTAATGGTTCACCTACAAAATAGAAAATATCACGATATCTCCAAAAATTGTTTCAGGACGTTAGCCAACATTTCTTGGAGTTTTTGTTGTTGGTTTTTTTTTTTGGGGGGGGGGGGTGTTTTTGTTTATCGGACATCAGACTTTCTATTCTCGGTGACAACAAATGACTGACAGAAGCAATCTGGGCGTTCTGTAAATTATGCATCAGAAAGAATTCAAAGTAGAACGGTGGACATTGTACTTGTACGATACTTTTTACATTTCCTCTGAGATACGGTTTGAATTTGACGTATTAATTTCTAATGCTTGAATCTTCAGTTCAGGTAATTCTGCGCACAAGAAGTCTGAAGCTGACATTAAAATGATATTGAGGTCCTTCATTGACAATATCTACATGTACGTATAGTCTTTGGTGATCAGGTCTTCCAAAAGTCTGTTGCAAATTTAATGGACACGAAATATGTTCCTTCAGTTCGACATTTGGGTAACTTCGACGACGTTTTATCTATTAATGATACCCATTTAACGCATATGTCTTCCCGTGAGGATCCGGGTTCCCAATATCCCTTGCTTGTCCTAAGAGGTGACTAAATGAGGCGGTACTTCGCAAAAAACCGTGTCACCGCATGTGTGGCACATTGTCGTATTAATTCAAAGGTATTCAGAGACGTTTTTCCAAAATAAATAGTAAATATCATACATGTAGTATTTTCATGTAAATACAGAAATTTGAGATTTTACTGGTTACCATGGTAGCTCGAATAAATGAGATATTGGACATAATGATGAAAATTTTGCATTATCATCAAAGCTGGATCAGTTGCTGTCATATTCACAAGTCTTAAGGGACAGTAAAATTTATCAATCGACCAGTAAAAAATTAAATTGATAGCCCAAGTGACCAGTGAATAAAAATAATTATTTCTAACCATGCATATTCTTTGATCGATCATAGACATGAGCTGTATGCCTACACATTATTTTGCGATATCTCCAAAAATAACAATCATACTTTGTGTATGAAATTCGATGATTTATGTTAAAGATTTTTATAACATGATTTACAATGTTAATATTATGGTAAACTAGCCTAATTTGGACCAGTAGGTCAATTTCGACCACTTCTGAAAAAAACCTAAAATGATATATACCACAGACTACCAAGAATGACAAACACAGATCCCAGAAAGGCTGCAAGCACCGAACATAGCCCTAAATTGTGGACTTTCACCGGCAATGGTGACGTCCCCATATCAGAGAACAATTCTCGAGCGGGGCGTTAAACTACATACAATCACCTAACCACTTAAATATCGACTCGATATATCTCAGTGAACTCGAAATAAGACACTGCATCTTGCTCATACCTGCTGGGTAGTTCACTGAACGTTGATGTTAATGACAACCTAACAACTCAACGTTATGACGACTTTAGCTTCTACGTCGTTAACTTCCAATGTTTATGTAGCAATATACCATCCACATATGGTGTGTGGGTTTTAACTGATTAGATGCGCAAGAACTTGTTCTGCGTATGGTCAGCTTTTTAAATCGGTGCAGATAGCTGCAGCTGGCAAATGTGTTAATGTTACTTGGATTTCGACAGTCCTGTTTAGAGTCAGCAATTTGCAGATTATATGGTCATTATAACGATCCTATTTATGAATACAACCTGTCGTTAGGTTTAATGCTCTCTGATGTCTTTCATACAATTGTTTGGCCATTTTTACCTACCAATTTTTATTACCGATTACTCTTTTATCTGACCAAGATACGGCAGGGGGACAGCAATTGTCACCATCCCGACACTGACATTTAGTGTCAACCGGGAACCATGACAGTGGAATTTGGCAGTAATTGGATACTGACGGCAAAAATCAGAAATTTCTAGGTTCTTAAGTAAAAACAGAATGCCGCGGAGAGTTTTTTTTTTATTCCAAGCTGTTTTTCAGAACTTGATCAACTTCGTAGTTGTAAATCCATATTACCATGTTGATCATTGATTGATTAAGGTTTTCCGCCACACTCATCACTTTTTCAGTTATATGGTGGCGCCCAGTTTTTATTGGTGGAAGAGAGAACCCAGATACAATAAACAATATACCTGGGAAGAGATCCCCGACCTTCCGAAAGTAAACTGGGAAATTTCTCACTTGCCGGTGCGAGTGGGATTCGGACCCGCGCCGACAGAGGTGAGAGCCCGTGTGATTTTGAGCGCGATGCTCTAACCACTCGGCCATGGAGGCCCCTTTTCCATGTTGAAATGAATCATATACATGTAGTTTACAAAAGACATCTAAAACTTAAATTATAAGAAAAGATGATACTCATTGACGACGTTATAAGATAACAATTTCTTCACAGTCGTTTTTGTTGTTGATTTTTACTAACTACATGCCGATTTAAAAGATATAAGATACATTTCATCCAGGTCCAAGAGCGATAAACAGCATTCTTTCATCGATTCATTAGATAGATGAAGAAGTTAGATAAACACGAACCCCGGGATATACCACAATAATTTGAGAGAAAATATCCCAATTGATTGCAGGACTCTTCTAAACTTGACAAATGTCACTTTGTCCTGATATAGATGAAACAATTTAGAAAACAACATGAAACACTAATAACTTTTGGATATTGTGAGATTACAGTTGTGGATAAAGTCTGGTTTCGGCCAATCAGAAAGTCGCCACACTTTGATCCGTGCTTGACATGACGTGAACGATCCATCAAATTCCCCAGTATAAGCCGATCCTCCTGTAAAACAAAGACAAATGACTATATGTAGATCTCTCTTTCTAGAATGTGTTCAAAGGTTTGGAAACACTAAATTAATTAAATCTAAAGTGTACATAGAACAAGTAAAAACCATGAATTTTTGTCATACTTCACCTAAATATTGGAGCATTAAGAACCACCAACCCCATCACCATATTTCCTTCATTATAACCTTATAATCAATATCTATTAATCATAACTCAAAATTTACATGTAGTCATAATCCATTAACCAACACCCTTTGTGTAATACAGTGTATTAGAATATTAGGCTTGTTATCTAAGCAGGCCTGTGGATTTATTGTTTTGCTGTTTTCCGCCACACTCAACAATTTTTCAGCTATCTGGTTGCGGTTTTTCTTTGGTGGGAGAAAGAATCCAGATACAATGTACCTAGGAAGAGACCACCGACCATCCGAAAGTAAACTGGGAAACTTTCTCACTGACTGGCGTGAGCGGGATTAGAACCCTCGCCGACCAGATGTGAGATCGCGTGAATTTGAGCGCGAAGCTCTAACCACACGGCCACGGAGGCCCCTGCAGGATTATGGAGAATTTCTTTAAAATGTTTACACGATGGACGTGCCCTAACTTTAAATCCCTTTGTATCAGTGGTTTGTGTTTGGTATATAGGTTACTTGGGGTGGGGTTGTCATAAAGATTGTTTCATTCAATCTATGTAGGCGACGTGTCATGATCTTTGGTGTTTGCATGCCCTTCAGTGACATGTGATCTCTGTAAGGCCATATTAGAAAGACCCACGCCATCCTATTTCAATGCTTCGAAGGAGTATTGAGATATAAGTTCTAAATGAATATTTGCGCAAATTGGGTTTAAATACGATTGACCCTTCTTGGCACACTGATGTTTATCTACGTTTTTGGCATTTATTGATTGTGACTACGGAATATTCCGTTTATCTGATCAAGATATACATATGTAGGGCTCATGGCGGGTGTGAGCGGTCGACAGGGGCGCCTGATCCCACCTCTGGTATGTCCAGGGGTCTGTGTTTGCCCCATACTTTATTTTGTATTCCGTATAGGAGTTGTGAGGTTGATCACTGTTCGGTATCTACACTTTTCAATCGTGAATATCAAAATGAAAGGTGAAGATGACGAACAGTAATCAACCTCATAACTCCTATGAGGAATTCAAGATAGAGAGTTAGGCAAACATGGACCCCTGGATATACCAGAGGTGTTTCCAACACCAACACGCAACAGTTATATATGCTACTTAATTGTAAATGGACTCAAATTTATTGGACGTGGTATTCCCCATTTGGAACTCATCCACAAAAATGTTCAAATTATCGAAAAAGTAACACGTAATAAGGCATTGCCACTTGTTTTTTAACCACATCAGATGTAGTCATGAAATATTACTTGATTACCTGTGTATACTACTCTCCCTGTAGTTTTTCCTTTCGGAACAAACAACATGACGCTGGTTTCATTATATGTGTATGCAACACCTCCATACTCGGTCCATACATCATTGTCTCTTTGTATTGAACCTAGGCCGGGGAAAATATATTCCTGTTCATTATATATAACTTTTACTTGAACATCAACTCTCGCGGGAATCTCGTTAAATGGATGTGATACGGTAACAGGACTGTTCCCAGAGATAGATTCCATGTCGATCCACTCGCTAATAAATGGTGGACGGATACAACAAACTGAAAAAAGGATAACTTATGTTCAAAAACAGAAAGACATTGTAAATATATCTCTAATTCACACAATGATTTCTTTATTCTCCATCCAAGGATCATACAAATTATTTGAAAACAATATTGTTCGGCCCAGTGAAAAAAAGGCGAATTCTGAAATCATGGGGAAATGTTTTGAACTAAATCATCCATAAAATTACTTTATTAAACATGTCTCTGATTCTACGCACATGTAATTTAAAATTCATGAATACAAGTTGCTGGAGTTCCTAATTGACAATATTTACTGAGTCCTTGGTGGCAAGATCTTCATATAATATGTTGGTGGAATACCCATGGGCACAAATTATCCCCGTTTAATAATTGGCCGGTTTTTTTATCCCATGCGGTAGAATTTAATCAAAACCTTCTACATGAGAAGAAATATTATCTTGCTTTGTCTTTCAACTCGACATTTAAATGTATCAATGACATTTTATCTTTTAATGATACTCATTTTCAGTAGTATATGTCTGTCGATTCGATGAAAAAGTGAAGATAAAGAACAAAAATCAATCTCATAAATATGATAACAAATACAAAATTCAGTGCTCAAACATGGGTCCCTGGACATACCAGAGGTGGGATCAGGTGACTAGGAGGTGTGAGCATTCCCTGTTGACCGATTGCGTATATATCCAAGTGACATCAAAATAAAAGACACCAGGTTTTCCCATATTTGCTTCATATTTGAATATTTTATTGAACATTGATGTCAAAGGCAAACTATCAATTCACCTTTATAACAGACGAGATGATATCAGTTTCTTTGTCGTCAACTTTCCATATTTCTGTGGAATATATTTCATTTCATTTGCAAAAGTGCTTATTTCTCTTCTCTCCACTAATTCCAGAAAATGTTCTATGCATGATCAATTTCGAAATCGTGGCATGCGACTGTCAAAGGAGTTGAAGTCATTGGAATTTTAACAATCTCGTCTAAAGTAATCATGTCGCAAATTATATCATCGTTATAATGATCCAATTTGCAAATACACACTATTACTGGGTCGAATACTTGCTCACGTGTTTCATACCAATTGTTATGCCATTCTTTACATACCGATTTCCATTACGGATTATTTCGTTTACCTGATCAAGATATAGGGCTCACTGCCAGTGTAACTGGTCAACAAGGTATGATTTCTCCTCCTAGGCACCTGATCCCACCTCTGGCATATCAAAGGGTCATGTTTGTCTGTCTTTTAATTTTGTATCATGTATAGTATTTATGAGATTGGTCCCTCAATGTTCGCTATCGTTTCTTTTTCGTGTTCAAATCCATGCTCTTTCAAAAGAAAGAACAATGAACACAAATGTATTGTTCTGGAAATATTTTATTGATCAAATGAAACGGATTGAGAACACGTTCTAACAATTTACAAGTCCCTCTCCTGAGATATTACAATATGCCATGCAAGGTAATATTTAACAGGTAAAATGTACAATAATTCAACGAATCTACAAGTTTCTTCTATGAATTTATGCACCTCTAAAATATTTCTAGTAGTTGCAGAGGCAAATTAACATCATTTCATAATAACAATGTTGTATCAATATTGACCAAGTCAAGCATGAAAAGGTGATTAAAAAGATTATTTCTAGCTCTGGAGTAATTTTTACAAGCGAAAAAGAGATAATATAACAATTATTCCTTTGTATCGTGACTTTCGGCGTCTTTAAATTTGATATTGTACACAGTACGCAAAAGATAAAGATGCTGGGTGTGTGGACAGTTCAAATCAAAAGGGAATCAATTGGCCAATTATGTTAAGACAATTTCTTTGTGCTTGCATCATTACAGGTGGTTGCCACGTGGGAAGTGTCTTTCTTTTATTCATAAAGATCCCCAAAGATTCACTTCATTTGATTTCAACAGGAGGGATATTTTACTCATTTATAACAGCTGGTACACATTAAGTTTTATAGATTTAACGTTTACATGCAAAGTGGAGATAACGAACAGTGATCAATCTCATAACTCCTATAAGCAATACAAAATACACATACAGTACATGTAGGTGGGATGTTCCTTGTGTTGTACTTTTACCAGAAAAATTTCTTGGAGTCTAATTCTTCTTCAATTTATGCATTTATCTAGTCGTGTTGTTTTTCGCCTAATGTGAAGAGGTTTCTAATTTGTCTCAAAATAAATATATTCTCTCGATGCTTAAAAAAAAAGTTCGTCCTGTAACTATTCTGACTGCAATTGGTAGATTTTTCGTCTAATTTTGTAGATTCGTTTTCATTTTACATCCTCCCTGATCGAGTCAACTCTAGATATCTTTCTAATAAGTCCCAACATTCTATCAGTTTGAGAATTAGTGATTGAGACTTCGAAAAATCATTGAATAACGCAATATATGAAAGTATTTAAACACATGTTTAAGAAGTTTATTGATACATTTTAACATTGCATAACTGTATACTATTGGAGGATAAGAACAAGAAATGATTTAGAAATGATAGATAATAAGGAAGTCAGAAAGTCGGGAATTTACATACAGAACTAAAATGCAATCTACTTTGAGTTGAAATATCTTGAAAATTTACCATTTCGTTACCTTTATATCTAAGATTATTTTTAAAAGTTTTGAGGATTCTCCATAACAAAAGACCTTTGCAATGAAAATTAATGAATGAATTAGAACAATTTGTGAAATATTTGAACATAGGAGAACTATTTAAATTTTAAAGACTATAATAGATAGAACATCTTTGAACATATGAGAACTTTGAGAGTTTAATGAATCTTTATTGAGATTTCATAACTGAAATTTTAGATCATTGAGAAGTTAACATTTCATGTATATTTGAGATAATTTGAGAAAGAAAATATACAAGAACAACCACGACTAAATCACTCTGACCTAGTCAAGATATATTCTAAAAACTTTCCATTAATCATTTGTAAGATTTTATGCTTGAGAACTATGATACTTCAGCATTTAGAATATACGATAATTTTTGTTGTAAGAGATTCATAGAAAGTTGAGAACTATTTCAAATATATGAGGCATATTTAAGATATCGCTTATTTGGGCATTAGTTGTAAAAGTGATGACAACCTTTTTTTCTCAATATATCTCAATGACATAACAATATATATTAATGAATAATAAAAACATTTATTTCGTGCAAAACAAGAGAAAACCAATAAAACTACGTTAGATAACCGCTTTTAGTGTAAAGAAATCTATAAGAAAGATTTATTGTTTTGCAAGACAATAATTTATTAATCATCAAAATTACAATATTCATGTACCTCTTTTGAGATTTTCAAATACTGGTGTTATTAATGAAATATATAATATGGAGCAATTTTCAATGAATTAAATTTTTGGTGACAAAATAACAGCTAATACCCAATTCATTTTATTCATTATTACTTGCTCATTTTTTCGACGAAATTCACTTCTATTTGTAAAGTGGTCTATACAGAGGGTCAAAGAAAATATTTGAAAGTGTTTGTAACTTACCGCTAACGTAACACAGTATCAACACGTTATAGAGTCGTCCCAGAGTACAAGCCATTCTTGTGTGATTGCTCATGTATTCTGTGAATCGTTTCTTTCCACAATTGACATATTCTTCATACCCTTGTCACATTTCTACATTGTGTAAAATCGATTAACAGAAAATAATCTATTGATCTCATTGCACAATTTCTCGGTGTATGTTTGATTTGAAATTTGAAACAAACCAATTATGTATCATAAAAACCTGAACATGAATTTGTATTTCTTAATTACGACATTTGAAAACCTGTAATGTTTAAGTGTCAATTGTTTGTAGGATTTGAATTCTATATAACTATATTTACTTCCACTTGTACTTCATTTTCGAAATATCTCTCGTATGTCACTAATTGTTTTTTACTGAATGATGACATTGAAGAAATTTTCTCAATCAATATTTACTTTACCTAGAGTGCTTATGAATAACCCTGAAGAATCTGGTGACAACAAAATCAAATTACAATTCGAAATTGAAGGGCATATTGCATGCTTCTAAAGAACAAAAACTTGTGTGCTATTTGTCTGTATACATGATTATTATCGCCTTTCTACACTTGCAGACAATTTCGCCTTGTTTTAAATTCCCCCAGACATAATTGTCTTAAAAGAGAGACATGCAAGAAAACAGTTTTCCCCACTCTTAAATTCGCCCAGTGACAATGAGGTAAAAGGAACGAAAATAAAACGAGGGCTAATATTTCTCAGTATTCAGTAGTAAATAATTTTGATAGTTTGTTCGCTGAAATATTGCGATAAGTAGTCACAGCGCGGATCAAAATCCAAGTCCGGATTGTTAAAACGTTTTCGTGAATTAGGTAGTCGATCGAGTGCTACAGTGACGTCACATGCGACTTCTTCCATCAGCAAATTGTGGAATTAGTGTGAAATATCTTTAAAAATCATCTTTTACTCATTTATTTCGATGTTGACAAATTTTCAAAATCTTAACATTCAAACCGAAATATTTTAGCCATCAATACATACATATAGCAATGTCAATACCCAAGACGTAGCGAGAAAAGTGAATATGAAATCAGATACCGTTTGTAACTGTTAACAGGAGTCGCTTTGTAAACTCTGTGTGATAAGATTTTTCATATCAACACCTGTACTTAGCGTTGTTCTTGTTCTGTGCAATTACGATTTATTTTTGGATTTAAAACACTGTTGCATTGTTAACAACTAGACTCGTTGTCACAGCTGCATTTCGAAAGAAAAAAATAGAATTAAAAATTAGAGTTGAAATCATAATACTTCATATTAATACACCCAATCTATTTTGTTTGTTTCTCTGTGATCTACAGCACATCATTAGCAAATGGGAATATGACATTGTACTGAACTTTATGTTATGTAATGACTTTAAAAGATTTGAAAGCATTATAATTCAATCTAAAGTTAGGAATTACAATATGGTATCATCTACAAATTTTTTATCTTTAAAATTTGTAAATGTATGAGATGGTAGGAACTGAGATCGAAGGTTTATGTTGATATATAACTATATTCGCGAAGTTTAGACGTTTTATCTGCTAACAACAAACTAACATATCAACTTCATGACAAACGAGATAATTTCAGCGTCTTCATCGTATACTTCGCATGATAAAAACATTCCATCATCACTTGTATACGGCTTCTGTGTCTCTCAACTGATTCAATACGCTATATTGTTTGGTCTGTATATGACAAACAAGTTGATGGTACAGGGGTTTCAACAATCTCTATGGTCGTTATAACGATCTAGTTCGTCAAAACAACCTATCATTGGGTCAAATGCTGTCTGTCGTGTTTCATTTCGAATGTTAGGCCGTTCTTGGCACACTGATTTTGACTACGGATGACTCAGTTTACCTGATTAGGATATAGGGTTTAATACGGGTGTGACCGGTCGACAGGGGTACTTACTCCTCCTAGGCATCTGATCCCACCTCTGGTGTGTCCAGGGTTTCGTGTTTGTCTATTTTGTATTGCTTACAGGAGTTATGAGATTGATCACTGTTCGTTATTGTCACCTTCCATATGGTCATTTCTGCAATAGACCCAGTCTACTGATATATGTTGATGTTAGAGGGGTCCAATAGTCTCGTTTAAAATCAACCTTTTGTAAATTATGTGGTCCATATAACGATCTAGTTTGCCAATACAATCTGTAATCACATGTAGGTCCATTGCTGTCTGAGGTGCATCATACAAATTCCTAAGACGTTCTTAACAAAGTAATTTGACAACGGACAATTCCGTTTACATGATCAAGATATAGGGCGGATTGAACGGTCGACCTACGCATCTGATCCTACCTCCTATACATCCAGGGATCCGTGTTTAACCAACTCTCTATTTAAGGAATGACTTTAATTCTGTGGCAAGTTATACGAGTATAACCTGGTTTGGGTCAGTTTACGCAATATAATCCGCGAAATATACAGTCATTCCTTATACTTTGATGCAAGAGACAAAGATGCTAACCTTCCTTTATCAATATTTACATAAACTCGGAAAAATACAAGACAACCGAGCCGCACAATGATTCACTTAGCAACAACGATAAAGCGTCTAGCTGTGAAGGTCGCCATCTTTAATCTTAGTTCTACGGAGCCTAGCTATTTATCAAAATATTGTATCGAAAGTGAAGTTTGTCATGATAAAAAAATATGTGTAGCCTATGTGCAATGCGTATTTCGCTCCCTTTTAGAGATAGAGATCGACTTTGAAGTCGCTCATTTCCGACAGATTGAGAAAATACGGGAAATTGCATTGTTTAGGCCTACCCAAAATAAATCTTCAAATATCAGAAAATGCAATAATTTGCGGCTTTAAACTCTGTGAAAACTTCTACCACATGAAAACTTAACCTTGTACGCAACATTGTCGCTAATAGTAAATCCAACACAAGAAAATATGTAAGCAAGTGACAAATCGCGATCCACATGTCAGTGTGTCTGACGTCATGTGATAAAATGTGACGTAGGAATTTTTGTTTCTTTTGTTGAAAGACGGATCAAGTAATACCCCCCCCCCATTTTTCTCCAGTGAGAAATGTATTTCAAAATGAACAGGGTAATGCTTACTTGGCAAATTATTAATTCGAATATGCTATCTTTGTTTTAATCTAATACTCGAGCATACATACAGAGAAAGATGTTTTACAACAGTGATTTGTTTACAAGTAGATGCTAATATTCACAACGAGAAAACAACATGTGTATCAAACCGAAGTATATTATTGTACACGTTGACTTTCTAATCCATAGAAGGCAGAGAACAGTGCTGCGATGTAAATTGAGAGAGAGAGAAAAACACAGTTCCGACATCTGGTCGTCAAGGGGATGTGTCCCCATACCAAATCAGGTTATACAAAAATAACTTGCGTTCCTCAATTGGAATGACCAATCAGAGACAAGGATACAATAAGAATTAAATTATTCTGTATTGCTTATAGGAGTTATGAGATTGATCACTATTCGTTATCTTCATCATTTCATTCTAACTAAATATAGATGGATTTATTTCTATAAAAAATATGCTAATAAAACATTTATTTCATTTTCTGTTTGGGTTTGAAGCATTGTTGAATGGTGTAGATACTTTTTGATACTCAGTTAAAATGACTATTAATCTGTAAAGTACTACACAATTATAGAAATAAATCCTGGAAGTTATACATACATGCACAAAGTTCAACTTCCGGTTGTCAATCTGCTACATGCTGTATTTGGAAATTTGGGAAGCAGTTCTTCTTTGAAAGTTAAAGCGAGATTTGCAGTCATTCAATTTTATCACAAAGAGGGGTGAGGAATAATTTCATTTTTCTGCAAAGATGGATTGGGTTTATCTGATGAACAACTAATCATAATGTTACAAATAATCTCAATACATTTTATTGAACATAAACAGAGTACGGATAAAATTGCAATAATGACATTACAATGGTAAATGTTTCCGATTTAAAAAAGCTCTTCAGAGTTACTAAAGAATAACTTGTATGTCACCCCACATGTCTTAGTGCTCATGTCCTAGATGAAAAACATCAAAATCAAATATTTTCATTCATTTTTATAGGAACTTGACATTACAATTTGTCACATGTTCTATCTTTTCGATTGTAGACTGGTTTAAAGAAACATTGACAATCTGCAAGAACTACAAATCCAACCACAACGCACAACACAATGATTCCTGTAGCTCCAATGGCCTTCGAACTAGGTCGGGGGTCATCTGCACAATTGAGGCTTCTTTCATACGCATTGGTTTCTTTCTTAGCAATGGTCAAGTCTTTAATGAACTCGTCAATGTCAACACCTGTTGTATTTTCTACTGTTTATAAAAAAATTGATGAATATAATCTAAGCGTCCAATGTTTCAGATCATGTTTTATGAAGAATTATTTGATTGGTGTAATCATTCCTTTGTAACTGGGAATCGTTAATCAAATAATGTCACATTCTAGAAATTGTCCAGAGAATCACGAGGGCAAGCATGAGTTGCACTAGTACGCCTTCATCTGGACACATAATCTTTGAAAGAGAAAAACAAAATTCCACCCCTACATCTATTTACCCTTTTCCCCCAAATTAATTATATCATAACAAAAAGCTGAAATAATCCCTTCATATCTGGATAGAACAACTGCATAGAAAAAGAAAGTATTTGTCATTATTGTTGTGCTTTATACCAGAACTCTCTACCAATGAGCTACTGTGACCGGTTAAAATCTTCGAATACAAAAGAGAGTATGTGTCATCATTATCCGTGCCTTATACCAGTACCTGAATTATTTGTCGACAGAATGGTGACTGATATTTGTACAGTATTTATGTGTAGTGTCTCCGTTCCATCTCCCCATATCCCGTCCACGTAAATGAGGTAGCCATTCGACACGGAGGGTGTCCACAGAAGAACGTTTGTCTGGTTATAACCGTAGACAACCCCACCAAAGGGATCCCCGGCATATGCTAAACTCGCTGTTCCAGCCGCATAGAATACCTTCCCGTCATTCGTCGTTGCATCCTTTACCTAAAAGTTTATTGATTACCTTAAAAGCACATTCTAAATTTGACTACAAACAAAATTTAGATGATTTTTTATTTCAAAATGCTTTGCTAAAAAGTATTAACTAGCAATATGATGCTCTTGTAATTTCATATTCCTAATGCGCAAATTCATTCTTTATTAAGGGAAACAATTTGTATTCCTCCTCTTATCTGTCTCTTTGACATTTGTCGATAGACATGAATTCACATTGAAATTTACGTGTATGTTTGTATTTGATATATTTATATAGTTACGGGGTTTATGTAATTTACAATGCTTCTAATTTGATCAGCAAAATAGGTTTACATATATACGCATAAAACTGTACTCTATTCCTTCAGAAATTTTAAATAGGTTATTTGAAAAAGCCAATACACGTCCATAATTAATTTCTTTAAGACCGGAATACAGACTGAATACGCAAGATCGTGACTACTTTTTCCGTCTTGGTTTTAAATTTTACTTCCCTTTTCAAAGTCTCGCGAGACCCAGATTATGCGAGGATTTGGGCATGTTGGTAAATAATACCAGTTCTGCTACTTTTGTCGTGATCGATTCACCCGATGTTAACAATGGTGTACTATCATTGCATTGCAGTAAACTATAGTAATGATTCAAGAAAGAAACATAATACGCAGAAATATCCACAACTGATATATTTTAATGGAAATGTGGTGGATTTTTTTCCCACTGCTGTCAGCCAGGAAATTCCCAAAGCTGGCGTTAAAATATATAGCTTCGCGAGCTTTATTCAGAAATTCATTTTTCTTGTATCCAGACGTTTTTACACACCATTCATTTTAAAATGCTTTTAATTGTGGAAAGCACATGGAGGTTAAATCGTCTTCCGATGTCATGTTTTGAATAAACAAAAAATGCCCAAGATCGACACACTTTTCCGGACTTCTTTACAAGAGAGTTCCGCTAACTCGGTATTTACGATCTTGCGTATTATATTATTAAAGATAGGATCTTTAAACCATAGCGGATTATCAGTGAAATGTCTTCCGAATAACACATTTAGCAACAAAGGAATAAATCTCGTTAACATAAGAAAGATTCTTGATCAAAATATTATTAAAATGTTAACAATGCCAATCTCAAATACATGAGAGTAGGGCAAACAGGGACTCCTGGACACAACAAAGGTGATATTGAGTACCTAAAAGGATTAGCATTTCCCTGTTAAATGGTCACACACGACGTGATGATCACATAAACAGAGTAATCAGAAGTTAAAATCGGTGTCTAAAGGACGGTCCACAAATTGGTTTCAGACAGCTTTCGACCAAATATGACAAGCTGTACAGTATTTGTGAAGACAATTATTTCAATAACTTACGAATTTTAGGAATAATAGCATTATTCAAGATTTCTGAAACCCCTACAGCATGTCTTATTTGTCAGTAGCATGTTTCAGTTAACAATTTTATTGGCTATACACACATGTCCTTTGGTATGGGATCTGTTGAGAGATATAACACCATACACAAGTGATGACTGAGTAATGGTGATTTTACTTTGGAGTTACGTTTATGTTTAGTAGAATATCAAACATGAAAATGATGTTAATATTATTTATCATCTATAGTACACACACTCATCACAGCTAGGTCCAAATGTTTGAAGAAAACTCGTTCAGAAATATTTCCTTTTTGCAATAAAGTTAAAGGTTTACACCCACAAATTGTTCAATACCATTAAAGGAAGCCTTTCGTCATCAAACACTATTTTGGGTCTTCTGATAAAACAAAGTCACTGAATGATGACTGAAACCACGTCAAAACCATTGCATAACAGTTTCGGAAACGGTAAAGCGGTCAGTATATGATTTTAAAATCACTGAAAGAATATGTGCCTTCTGCCTACATCCGGCGAAGAAAAGCTGTGTCTTGTTTTGCACATGTTCGACACGATCTATTGCTGCAGATAATCAGTAAAAAATCGTAAGACGTTTATCATTTTATTCTTGCCGATTGCCTCGTGAGTTTCAAATATTGTATAACATATCAATAGTAGAGTAAATCATGTATGGTTTCACATGTACTCGGCACGAGGGGTTCTGATTTAGTTTCTTCTTAAAGATGAACATAGTACGAGATTTTGTATATTGAAATGATTAAAAACGAACTCTGACAAATCATTCGAAAATGTTAATGCAGTATTCAAAAGCCTTTGGTTAATTTGTTTCAATTATTGTACACCAACTGCTTTTTGCATGCGAGAACTTTTCGCCCGATTTGCGAGAACCTTTTCGTCGCAAATGTTTCTCCCTCAAATACTCCTTTTAATCCCGATTGAGGAGTCACAGTAATCACTAGTAAATTTCGAAATTAATCATTGTGAATAATTGTTGGTATACTGTATATCAGAAAGTCAGGATCACGCATGAAAGTTACAATTTGATCATATTGATGCGTTCTACATCCAGAGTGGGGAAAAGAAATTGCATTTATTTGGTTCACTGACATCTTTGGTCGCATACATGTTTCTCTTAGGCGCCTAATTCATATCTGATGTGTCTGGAAATCCGTGTCTCTCCTAGGCGCAAAATCCCATATCTAGGGTGTCCAGAAGTCCGTGTTTTCCTAGACGATTATTGCCACGTCTGATATGTTAAGAAACCCTTCATCGGTATTGGTGACATCTTCATAAAAGTGAAAAATTCTCAAGCTGATGCTAAAGAATGTACAATTAATCAATCCTAGTCGCCTAATAATTCCCACATTTGGTGTTGCCAAATGTCCGTGTTTCTCCTTGGCGCCTAATCCCACACATAGTGTGTCATAAGATCCATAGTAGTCCTACTCTAAATTTCTTGTCCGTTCTGGGATTAATGATATAAATCACATTTTCATGACTCTGTTATCAAGGGCACTACTACATGTATATAATATCATTCGCAATAGCAGTGGAGAAAAATAATTGTAATTACACATACGTTCAGGAATGTTTCAGTGGTGTATGAAGAAATGTGTGTAATGTGTTGTTTATTTATGATTACCAAATCGTAATGAATGAGATGAAAGGTGAAGATAACGAACAGTGATCAATCTTATAACTCTTATACATGTGTGTGTTGTTTTAATTCATATTTAAACGTAGCATTTCTAAATCATGCTTACTTTATTGATCTAAACTCTGCGAATTGATTTTCATACATAACAAAACTGTTACTTAGGCAAAAAACCTAGTGTACTCAAAATAAAAATAGTGTATCATTGATTGTTTACATTACCTCGACAAATACAATATGATTATCAGCATCCAGAAAGCAGTCCCCTGGTATACTCCTCGGTATCGGGTCACCCCAGGTGTATGGAAAAGATTCCCTGAGTACGATGTCGTCAGTAGATAGAATCCATGCTCTTATAACAACTTTTGCAGAATTGTACACCCTTTTCAAGTCACCCCATCCATCCACGTAACAAATGACGTTGTCCCCTATGGATAGGAAATGTATTAATATTTCAAAAAAATCAATCTTACAAATGTGGTGTTTTACAAGTTTTCTAGGCGTTGAGAACAAATATGCAATTCTTTTCAGAAATTATACTATCATTTGCAGTTATTCTTAACATAGGGCTCACGGTGGGTTTGACCGGTCGACAAGGGATGCTAACTCCTCCTATGTACCTAATCCCACCTCTGGTGTGTCCAGGGGTCCGTGTGTGCCCAACTATCTATTTTGTATTTTCTTGTAGGAGTTATGAGATTGACCACTGTTAGTTATTTTCACCTTTCATCCTAAATGAATCTTCTGAAGGATTTAACTTACAATCATAATTAATCAATAATGTGTTATGGTTCTTTTAAATTACCTTTACCATTATTCGTCTATATTATAGCTAGATTGATATTATTTATTATATTGTAAATATATAGTGCGATGCATGTATTATCTGCGACATACGTTTCGACAGATTCATGTGTAAAACTTATACGGTACCAATTTTGATGCACCAGATGCGCATTTCGACAAATAATGTCTCTTCAGTGATGCTCAACCGAAATGTTTGAAATCCGAAATAACTATGAAGTTGTATAGCTAAATATAGCCAAAAACAGCGTGCCAAACAAGCGGAGCCAAATTCGTCCAAGGATAAGAGCTATGCATGATGGAGATAATCCTTAATTTTGAAATGAATTTCTAAATTTTATAACAGCATTTAAATATACATCCGTATTTTCAAGCTAGTAACGAAGTACTTAGCTACTGGGCTGTAGAGACCATCGGGGACTAACAGTCCACCAGCAGAGGTCTCGACCCAGGGGTCATAATGTAAAACTTATATGGTACCAATTTTGATGCACCAGATGCGCATTTCGACAAATAATGTCTCTTCAGTGATGCTCAACCGAAATGTTTGAAATACGAAATAACTATGAAGTTTTAGATCTAAATATATGCGAAGGGTATAGTTTGTATCAACTGAATTCAAAAATACCACATATTGTAATATTTGACAAATTATGTTTTCATATAATCCATTGCAGAATAGTTACTAGAATTTCCCATTTAAACAAGTTCTACTGCCACATACTGTTTTTGCTTGGTGTCCACAGGGTGATATGTTTGGTTGAAATTCCAAAGAGCACACCACATACCCGGTTTGTCTGTGTATCATCCTCTGTCACGGGAGTAACACCTATTGTCAAAAGGATTCACATAAAAGCAATATGTTGTGATACACTGATCTCAATATAGTTTTCATTTTAATTAAAATGGAAATCCATTTCAAATTATAAAAGACATAAATTTCACAGAACCCTGTTTTTTTTTCTTCATCAATATAAATGAGGATGCCGTAGAAATGAAAATGTATTTTTTTGCTTCGGATAAAATTCATCAATTTCATGAAAAGAAGTCCAAGATAACAATTAGTGATCAATCACATGATCCCATGAAAAATACAAAATTGCATTTCTTATTCTACCTTTAGAATCGTTAAACGTACCTTGTCCATCTGAAACATACCCATCATCAAGCTTAATCTGTACTGTGACAACATCGGGTAGTCTCTGTAGTGTGTGCGACACGAGTTTGAATGGTTCATCTACAAAGTCATAAAATAATGAAGCTGATTGCTAGCCATTTTATGGGGGTATGACTTGGGTTTTTTCATATTGTGTTTTTTATTACCACTCTGCAGTTTAAAAAGCGAAATGCACTTAAAATCCAGTTGCCAATTAGCGTTTATAGTGATCCAGAAAAACGTGATTATTTCCGTAGATCCCTGCCATATTCTGGGAATAAATTATCCAGTTGGTTCAGGAACACCTCTACGCTTGACGAATAACACTTTGTCAATTAGTAACATTTTACATGAAATTACTTGTAGATATTGTTAGATCACAGTTGTGGATAAAGTCTGGTTTCGGCCAATCAGAGAGTCGCCACACTTTGATCCGTGCCTGACATGACGTGAACGATCCATCAAATTCCCCAGTATAAGCCGATCCTCCTGTAAAACAAACAAAACAACTAAATCTCTCTTTGTCAATTCAATATATCAATGTTAGGTGTGCACACAATTGGCTGGAAACATAGATTCATATAATGTTAGATATAAATACACGCACAAGAATATGTATACCACATAAATCAAGCCCTAGTCACTCTTATTCTGAGCGAAACTTGATGACCCATTGACCATGACATACGATTTTCTGAATTTACTATAAATTTCTATATAGTGTGTTCTATATAATGGCTTTAACATATTTACTTTAAAATTGGTGTCTTTCGGGTATCAGTGTTTTGGTGTCTTTGGGTATTTTATTTTAGACCCTGAGTTTGACATGGAAAGACAATGTTACTCCTTAGTGAGTAATATTCAAACACTTCAAACACTTAAGGTTACGATATATTAGGTATCTCATTTGCAAATACAACTACAGTGAACATTAGGTCAAATGTGGTATGTTGTTTCATACCAATTGTATGGCCGTTCGTTACTCACTGATTTTGACTGTAGATTTCCCCTTTACATTACTCAGGGCAGGTGTGACCGTTCAAAGGGAATCATTACTCCTCCTCCTTAGTACTTGATCCTACCTTTGGTGTTTTTCTTCCTATTTATTTTGTATTCTTTGTGTGATTCATTAGATTAATTACTGTTCGTTGTCTTCACTCATGCATTTTCTACCTGCAGAAACTTATTCTTCATTACTTCTGTATCTTTAAGAAAGTTTCATAGTTTAAAGTCACAGTTAGATTTAATAATGCAAGGTGAAGATAACGAACAGTGATCAATCTCATAACTCCTATAAGCAATACAAAATAGATAGTTGGGCAAACACAGACCCCTAGACACACCAGAGGTGGGATAAGGTGCCTAGGGGGAGTAAGCATCCCCTGTTGACTGGTCATACCCGCCGCCGTGAGCCCCCATATCTTGCGCTTGCTTTGTCACAAAAAACTTTCATATGTAAACTCTTCATTACCATAACAAGAAATTGTCTTCATCGTAGGTAGGTAGGTAGGTAGGTAGGTAGGTGAAAGAGAGATATTATTTGACACGTTTTAAATGTGTTAAACGTGTATCATCTATCAGAGTATTGTGGGATTCCTTTGTTCCGATTAGATGTACTCAATGCAATGTCTTGACTAAGACTTTGAAATAGAAGTTTTGTGTCACATTACAGATTGACACAATACCCCCTGCTATATTCGCGTGAGCCATACACAAGTGGAATTTTACCTACACTTGAGGGTGTATTTACATGGATGAAAAATGTTTCAATGAGACGTACTACAACAAACACACAATCACTGGTAGTAGTTTTACAGTTACCTGTGTATATCACTCTTCCCGTCGCCTTTCGTTTGGGAACAAACAACATGACGCTGGTTTCATTATACGTATATGCAACACCTCCATATTCTGTTGATACATCATCATCTCTTTGTATTGAACCTAGGCCGGGGAAAATATATTCCTGTTCATTATATATAACTTTGACTTGAACATCAACTCTCGCGGGAATCTCGTTAAATGGATGCAATACGGTGATTGGACTGGTACCGTTGATAGATTTCATGTCGATCCAGTCGCTAATAAATGGTGGTCGAATGCAATCAACTACAAAAGAAGTGAAAATATAACAACTCAGACGAACTGTATTTCAACTGTTGTAAATTATTTCGTGTACACTACTTTTATGCTAGCTGTAACTTTTAAACATACATACATGTACTGAAACTTGACGTCCCTAACGTAAATTTCTTTCGGTTTTTTATAATTGATTGTCCTTAGTCATGTCTGAATGTAAATGACAATACTCCATATTACAGTTCTGTAAAATTTAAAATTGAATCATGCATACATTACATGTGTCTGTACGACACAAATGCTCTCACTGAAATTCAAATAAAACAATTTGATACATATATCTTACTATCAAAAGCTTAGTATCTCCTTCATCATTCACTATCCATAACTCCTTTTTGAGTCAGTGGTTAAAGCAAAATCTTCGTGACCGGGAAGCTGTGAGTTCAAGTCCCGACAATACTTCGGCAGCATCAAACCCAACAAGTAAAAAAGTCGTGACCGCTACTTTACCAAACATTTTGCATTTACAATAGAAATCCACGGGTCTCCCGGCAGCGAGCGCCTTCAATAGGTCTGAATTTGTCGCACATTACATACAGATTGTGACGTATCAATCTGAGTTATTATTTTCAATGACGTCAAACAAATAAACAAGTCAACAGCTCCAATAAAACTTTCATCATCATATTCTATAATTTTGGCTAACTTCGTGTGAAATAAAATGCATTGGACATGGAATGCCCTGTGGCAATTGTATCAAGCTTCGACCACAACTTTTAACGCTGGTTTCTTAATCATGAAACCTGCGTTGTAGGTAAGAGAATCGCAGAGGTAGCTGAAGCAGCGAAGCGGTAGAATTCAATTTTAACGGCTGGAGTATGGACGACATAAGGCTGCAGTCAGTCCATATTTTGTCCGCATGAGCGGTGAAAGAGAGATGGAGTTAGATCTAAGGGTGGCTTACTTTCACCGAGTGTTCCAAGGTGCTATTGGTCTTATTCGCAACTATATTAGGTTGTTAACCTGACTGTCACACACTACAAATTCCCAGAAGTGTTCCTGTGAATGTTACCTGGTTGTGAAGCGCACGCTATAACTAGTACGTCACTGCGACCACTTCCAACTCTTGTGTGTTTCTCTTTAACCTATAATTATGTGTGTAAACTTTTAAAATGATTCACACAAAAGCATGAAATTATTATCTTTAACTTACCGCCGTTGCAACAAATCAAACACAGAATATATAGAAGTGGTCTTCTATTAGCCTTCATTCTAATGTGGTTATTCTAGATTCCAATATATCTCGAAGATAAGGAAATGAATTCAGTTCGACTTTCGAAATGTTCTTTCGATCCGTATCACCCTTTTAAAGTATTTGCCATTAATCAACAGAAAATGAATAGTTGTATTCATAATTGAAATTATCGTCAACAAACAAATCTAATTTGTAAATTTAACAAGTCAACTATATACGCTATTGAAGCATGGAAATAAATAGTCTGTGTACATACTGGTATTATCTGAAGTAAACTTTCGAAACTGCATTCATCGTTATAGATCGTGTCATATAACTATATTTCTATAAATGTGTTTTAAATGTAATGTAGTTATGAGATAAATTTACGTCATTTTATAAATGAAATGGATCAGAAATATGAATTATCCATGTCCAAATTCAAATCTTTCCTCCATTTCTGTATGAATATTTGTATGAAATTCTGAATTTTAATTTAATGTTGATGATTTTGGAAAATCTTTTGAATCCTTAGTAAACAGCAATCACCTGAATCTCACAGCAGTTAAAGATGATACCTTCCTTGCGATAGAAACATTGACTCTGCGGTGATATGTAGAACAAACGAGATGGCAATGGGGTATATGGCCTCATCATGATCTTGCCATCCTGAACAAAAGATCAGTATGTCAAGGTTGAGAGAAACTAATAAGGAAGGTAATATGCTGACGTCAAGATCACCGCGAGGGTGTGAAAAGTACACACTATCCAATGTTATGTCTGGCCTTCATCAAAGAACATATTTGAATATCAAATTAATCTGAAATGTAGTCTTTTATTTACAGGTAAGGTTATGGTGACTTGAATAAGTGTGTGTACATGTTTATTTGGGAGGTGACCTGAATATTGGCCAGTTGATCATAGTTCAGAGTCATGATCTGCTGAATATCAAATTCAACTTTTTTGACAAGTATAGGTGTTCAAGATGTTAAATAGCTACTGCCTGATATCTCCGTGGACGGCCTCTTAAATGCCCAGGGCCGAGATGCCTAAAAAGTTATTTAAGAGTAATTGATGCTTAACGTACCATTGTCTATGAAATATATATAAATGTTTGTTATCTTCACCTGAAGAAATTCAGATCAAAACCTACATGGTCCAGCAAAAGGCCTGAGAGGGAAGATGGATCAGCACAGATGAAAAGAAAGTTTCTAAGATGAGAAGACAGAGGCGAGGTCTATATCGTATACAGTATCTACATCCCCTCGCAAGGTACTTTAACTGGGTTTAGGTGGTGCGGATTTAGCCCTAATGAGAAAAAATCACAGTGAGAAATGGATACCTGCTCAGAGCATGTTTTAGTTTAAACTGTATTTATCTCAAGAAATAAAAACATGATAAGTACACATCATTAGAATTGTTGAAATTAGAAAACAAGTGCATATGCGCTTAAATCAATTTCTCTCTCTCTCTCTCTCTCTCTCTCTCTCTCTCTCTCTCTCTCATTATCATACTTCAACAAAAAGCAATCATGTTTTTTAAAAGAAAAGAAAGTGAACAAAAATAAAACTGAAGAACAGCAAAAGAGGCTCTACTGGAATAATCACAATACGCAACTTCCGAGATATCAGCTCTTTTGTGATAGAGGTACGTTCAGTGTTCTGTTGAATGCTTGGGTGGGTACACGATGTATACATATAGTATAGACTAGCAATGTAAATACGGATAAAAGTAATGAAAGTGTAAAGTTGCTTTTTTAATCAGCCGTTCGTATACATTAAACTGACCATATCGAGAATGATATTTGATTGAATTAGGCCATTAAATTAGATATGAAATTATTTATTATTTTTTATTTCCTCTTCTCCAAGAGTGATATTTCAATCAAAGAAAAATGGTGATTATCGATTTTTGTTTGAGCTATTTTATTATCAAATACTACAAAACTTGCTAATATTGTTTGTCCCTGCAGTTAGGGGGTTGCATGATGTCCGATAACTGCTGCAAAATCTAAATAAAAACAAAATAAAATTTAGAGATTAGTGTGAAAATGAATGTCAGTATAATCTTTTGCAAACTTATCTATGCATATTGTTGGAAATGTTGATATTTGTGATTCCATAATTTGGCAAACTGATTGCTGATCACCATGTGGACTCATGGAATTTTAATGGCAGTTCTCTTATAACCACATATATTTTCTTCTACAATATTACGTCATCAAAACATACTTCTTGCAAACTCTGTTTTGTGGATGTTTTATCTTCTATCAATTTTCTTTTGACGTATCTTGTCCGAGCTCTGTCAGTCCTAGCAAGTACGGCTGTACCTCCTAGATCTGCCCACTGGTAGATAACGGGCACTGGTAGATAACGGGCACTGTTGTTTCGTTAATCGCTTCATTGATGATGTATTTTCATAAAACTATATTGCTTGCCATGATATTTATCAGTTTCAAAATATGATTCTAATTAATTTTCAATTTAATAATTTAATCCATTGATTTTCTAATTTTCTATCAATGTGCGTATATGCATACCAAAGTCAAAGCTAGTTTCGATTGAAAATCGAAGTAATAAATACCATTTACGATGGGATTTCTTCTTTCTTTTTTACACATGTTTTGCAATCAGTAGAGCACACTGCCTTTGTATTTGATGTCAAGATATGTTTATGATTTCGCTACTTTAATAAATTAGAAACATACAATGATTTTAATTTTATTGATACCTGTACCTTTTATAAAATCACAACAAAAATTCACGATTATACCATTCATGCAATTTTACAGAACTTATCACATTGTACGTATTTCATACAAAGTTTGTTCTTTTTTAATTCACTGTTTTTCGTGTACGTAAAATGAAATATAGATGTCGAAAATTAAAGTATTTTTCCGCAGTCTCCGCTATCTAATCGCTGTCTTTTAAACGTGATTTGTATATAACGGCAGAAGAAGACGGTTCCCAGCTCTTAAGACGGGTTTCTGCTCGTAACATTTCATTAACCGTAACAAATCTCCGGCATTCTTCGTGTGTGTAGATGACAACGATTTATTCACATGTAATATGGTAAAACTGCAATGGTAATGTGCGAGTCAATTCCGATGGGATCGCATTTTGATGTGACGTCATCGAAAGGAAATATTACAAAAGCTGGTGTGCGATTTTATGAAATAGAAAAATATGTAATTTAAATTCCTTAGATAGATAATAGAGAGTCAGTTCTCCAGACTAATAATATATGTATTACTCAACGCTTCCATTATTTATTTATTTGTACATAATTTTGCATTCTCTATTACTCTATAATCTGTATTTGCAAAATTTACGACCAAAAATGGATTGATTGTTAACTGACGTTTCATTATAATCTTACACATGGTTAGATCACCTTGATTGACGGGCATGACTAATTAGAAGGTAACTAGCTTGCAATCAGACATAAAGAACATATTGATACATGTAAAATCCAATTTCATTGTATGAATCAACCTTAAGACAGGAACCTTGTTATTGATTTTCACATATAGTTGACCACAGTCATTGATCGGTGATATATTGTACATTCTGTGGTAGTACAAAATTGTCCTATATTTTGCTTTTTAAGTCACATATTGTAAGCGTTAGAATATATTCAGATAATAAAAGACGTCAAAACAGACATGAACTATGAAGTGAGTTAATTGGATATGAAATCAGACTTCTACGCCGAATGATTTATCATTATACTGTATCTGTCATATCTTTGAATGACTAGGAGTGAATTAGGTCTACGAGAGGTGATGGGCTTTATTCCATGTAAAATTCCTCATATTTCAAGGGTATCATTCGTTTATTTTACGTATCTTGAAGACATATATGTTGGTTTACAACGAGTAATTGACAAATAGATCAGTTCGGTTGCAATGAACTATCTTCGATCAAGAAGGGCATTGTGTTTCATATATCTAAGATGCTAGTTTAACCATTGACATGCTAAATAAAATGGAATACAAAAATCATCGATTTAAAAAAAAAAACAACGTTGGAGAGGGGCAGTCATGAGCTCAAATTCAGGGGTTCTTAGTATCTAGATTAAGTCTCGATATATCCTCTTTTATAGTCATATAAGATTTCAAAACAGTTATTTTTTACTTACCTGTATATAGGTATTCAAGACAACGATACCATTCTTTCAAAAGTTTTCCTGATTGGTTTACTTCATTTCAGCGGCGTGATTGATGAACAAAAGAAATGGATAACGTCAGAAATCGCCAATAGAATAAAAGTCGAGATGACAATGTGCTTAATGTTACTAAACAAATCAAAGCAAAACATCCATAGAAAGCACGCCATAATCGAAACACCATAAGAAATGTGTTATGTTTAATCACCAGTTATTACGGTGATTCACCAATCTAATCAAAATGAGCTGTTTTGAATCTGCTATCTTTCCCAACGAAGAAATGGTAGTGGATTCAAAACAGCATATTTTAATTAGATGGGGCAAGTCGCACTAAAGATTTATATATTCTGATTTACAATGATTGCAGACAATAATGGAATACCTTAATATACTACAGTAGTTAAAACATTTACTAAAAATAATTTACATGGATGAAGCGAAAAACTCTTCTAGATGCCTTTTTACGAAAACGTTGAGACCATGGTGAATTATCGTAAATTATAGTTTACCATATTTTTGTACAAAATTGTATGTGATAAGAAGCTTCTTACAAACAGACTAAATTCAAGGACCGGAGTAAAACCAGGCGCCCAATATTACGAAAACAAGAACATTGATTTCTTCTTCATAGCGCATATTATAACACGTATCCTTTTGTTTAATTTTATAGCAGAAACAAATATCAAAGCATGGGGTGCCTAAGCACATCATTGAAAAACTTCAGGGAGATAACCGGCATTAATAAGATACCAGGATGTTCAAACCACAATGCCATACTGACACAGGCAACTAAATGATCAGAATTATTCAAACATTTAACGATTAATTCACTGTTACTATGACAATTTCCGCATATTCAATGTTGCAATTATTAACTATCATGATATACCCATCAATGTTTCAGGGGTTTTTATACTATGGATTTCACAGAGTGTGATCCGGTTTTCCGAATCACCACACAGTATTCTCTGATTCCGTATCAGTATCCTCTGAAACTGATGCCGTCACAATGACGTCACACTGTATCAACGCAACGTTTTATGTAGAAAATATTAAATGCGTCAAAAACAAAACTGCGTACACAAAATATAATTTCACTGTATGTCTATATTTTTGATAATTTGGATTACATTTAGTATCTTATAAATGTGGATTTAAAATGCATAAGGGGTATATAATAAATTTATCATTACTACAGTTACTTGGTCCGAAGAGTTGAATCATGTCATCAGATCTTCAGATTAAGTTACTGTAGTAATAATATGTATTTATTCATCGAAAATTCGTGTAATATTTGTTTTCGTGTTTGGTTGTTTTTTTTTTAGAAAATGATAGCGACATATTTCAATGCAGAGTTTGGTACTTGGAAATTATATTTTACGCTGAACACAACCTAATATATACTGTTACCACGTGGCTTGGGAGAAAACCTGTAATGTTAAATTAATTCATTGAGCTATATTCCTTCAAAATGGACCGTAAGTGCTTGAAATATTTACTTAGGGACATTTAATCTTTCTTTAAAATTAAGAAGTTCAGTCAATAATAGTTCTCTCTATCTATCTATATCTGATAGCGCCTCTTGGGATATTTTCCATCTACAAATGAGTTTTGTTTTATCAAAGAACTGAATGATCACATAATGGATAAAATGATTCTCATTCCATTTACTAAAGTGCAGATATCCATAAAGTGACAATGCTGAACCAAAATTATGAAGATAACGAACAGTGATCACTCCCATAACTCCTATCACTCTCACAACAGCTATCACCCTCATAACTCTTATAAAGAAATCAAAATTGAAAGTAGGACAAACATAGACCAGGTAAACGGAGTAAGCCGTAGTCAAAATCAGTGTGTAAAGAATAGGCTAACAATTAGCGTGAAACACGTCAGACAGCTTTCTGACCCGTGACAGACTGTGTGGTATCCCATAAAGTGTATCAGTTTCTTTCTGACTTTTAAATTTCAATTGTTCGTCTGTCTTGCCCGATATTTCCTACAGAGAATTGCTGATGTAAAAGAGATCGACCTTTTGACAGTCACGAAGTGTCCCCTACTGATCAAGGGAATCAATAGTCATTTTTTTGTTTAGAGAATACACGAGGCAAACACTTTATTTAACGATCTAGTTTATGTTGACCTTCGCTTATAGTTCGCATACAAGCATTCTATTGAAATTAAAAGGAAAGAATCGATGATATGTGTCCAATGAATCTTCAATAGATGCCGATATGATATGTGATTCTTTACTAATATTTGTTTAATTAGCATAAGGCACATTTACGGAAGAGTGTTTGTTCCCAATATTCAGTTTTATTGTAACAAAAATATGAATGTATTCATATGAATACTAGACTGACGTTAAAGGGCTGTGTATGCATTTGCTAAAGTCTTTCTTTATTGTCAGAAATATTTTATTCAATGGATTTATTCAAGGTTCAGATGAATATATAAACGTTTCACAAGGTTATTTCAAGGTTACCAATTACACTTTGAGTGATTTTCATTCAACCTGATATTGCCAATTTCGCAATGAGATGTAAATCTAGTTGGTAAGGCATCGTTTTCATGATATAATTGTTTTAAAAGAAGAATTGAGTTGAAATTCCACGAGACGGTGTAAATTAGAATATACTATGATACACATATACGTAATCTAGTACTTGATAGAGTTAAACATTCGATTGACGTTGATTCCAGTACTTGATAGAGTTAAACAATCGATTGACGTTGTAATCTAGTACTTGATAGAGTTAAACATTCGATTGACGTTGTAATATAGTACTTGATAGAGTTAAACATTCGATTGACGTTGATTCATTAATCTAGTACTTGATAGAGTTAAACATTCGATTGACGTTGATTCATTAATCTAGTACTTGATAGAGTTAAACATTCGATTGATGTTGATTTGTTGCTGTGTGGTTTTCATGATATTGATTACACTGAAAACCATCAGATTTGTCAGACAATACAATCCTTTAGATCAAGATATTGGGCTTACGGTGGATATGACCGGTCGACAGGGGATGTGTAAATCACTAAGGCACCTGGCTCCACTTCTGGTCCGTTTTTGTCTTATCTCAATTTTTGTATCATTAATAGGATTCTGAGATTGATCACCGTTCGTGATCTTCAATGTTTGATTGGTATTGCTGAAACGCGTATACTCTGCATTTGTAGAACGGAAAATATATATACTTAAGGTAGCACCACCCTCGTGTAACTTTTCATTATTAATGGTTGAAGGTGGAAAAACTGTATTAATTTTCATTCAATATAGTTTGATTTAACTAATAAGCAGAGAAAATGTGAATGTGCATGTTGTCCCCTTCATAAAGATGTAAGACATACAAAAACAGAGGTATATGTCAACAGCGGAAAATGATACATCTGCGTTAAACAGAATAACAAGAATACATAAATACTGTTTAAAATATCTTCTTCTAATGTCAACTGTTTAGAACAACTGTTAATTTATAAATATGTATCAATTGATTGTGAAAAATAGGGAAATCATTGTATGATAGACAAAACTTAGAGGAAATACTAACAAAGGAGTTAATGCCCTTGATAGCATATTCTTATTATATACAATTCATTGTGTGTGGAAAAAAACTGTTTCATTATCTATAGTATACAAAAGTTTTCATTTTATTCCGTGAATAAAATTCTGTTGACAGATATGCATTATTTCTATCATGCACAAATTTTAATTTGATTGAGATTTTTGCAAAAACTTTCGACATCACATGATGATCGATCTACCTTAAGATCCTATTTAAGTACCCTTTATCATGCTTCATTTATGTGCTCTATTTTTCAAGGTTTAAATAAATGAAAATAGCCTTGAACATTGTTCTATACGAAAAGTATACTTAGTAAGATTGTTTCTATCAAGTCGTTAAGGAAAAGGATATTTAAGATAATCTTAAGCACCACTTGAATAAGAAATTCTGGATTTGTAATTTGTTAGTCTGGATAACTTTAATTTTCTTTTCAAAGAAATATTGAGAGTGAAAGGTTTGGTGCACTCGTAAGAAAACAATAAAGATTTTATATACATTCATAGTAATTCTGTAGTATTTATATTTCCAACATTATTAGTTAAGTTAAAGTTTTTGACAGAATGGCATGATAACAAAAGGACCAAAACAAAACCTCCCTATCGTTGATCTTAAGTATGAATTTAAGATTTTGTTTGCTTTGATGTGGTTCTAGAGGAAGTATAAATATCCACAAAACTTTTGATCAAGTATGAATATTAATGCAAATGAATATTGCTATACTTACAAATGTAAATAAAAACATGTATATCACATTGGTTTCTTTTCAGTTTTGATATATAAGGTGGATTGACACACCTGGTGTTTTTTCTGTACTAATTCCTCATATCTTTAGAGAAAAATATGCAATGATCCCAGATCGAAATTATTTGTCTTTAATTAAATATTACGTTCTAAAGAAAATTTAATTTCATTAATTTTAATTCAGTAATTTAGAACTCTTCATTTAAAATTTTGAGATATTCCTGTTTCCCATGTCTGAATTAAAATACTAAAAAGGATATTTAGTCATCATACTTTATGCAATTATTTCTGAAAAGGGGGTTTTCATAGGATCAAATATCAAATCCTTAAACATGTGTGGTTAAATATGTACTAACATCTGCAAATAGAAAATGTATATGTACAGTATATTAATGAAATACAAAGGTCAAATTGAATTAAAAAGTTTCTACGTAGCATAGAAAACAT
This sequence comes from Ostrea edulis, assembly GCF_947568905.1. Lineage (NCBI taxonomy): Eukaryota > Metazoa > Mollusca > Bivalvia > Ostreida > Ostreidae > Ostrea > Ostrea edulis. The sequence continues at coordinate 82,835,635 of NC_079166.1, read as the reverse complement.
TATATGCAAGGTGAAGATAACGAACAGTGATCAATCCCACAACCCCCACAAGCAATACAAATTAGATATTTCTTGTTTAGAAATTCCAGATGGAAGAGCAAGATGTGAACAAAGTGGGTTTTTTTCGTCCGAAAGCTAAACTTTTTTCTCGGATAAGTGAGAACAATGCGAAACAAAACGTAAGCAATGCTACAAAAAGATTGCACTCTTATAGAATTTTAGAGCGAGCTATATGAATTAAAGCTATATCAATTTTTTATGCATATGTGTAAAAATGTAAAATGAAAGGTTTCTAATTAGTTTATTTAGGAACAAGTCATTTTAGATCACAATTTTACCTTACCTTAATGTAGAATGTTGAGAGAACTTCAACTATAAAATTCCTTTTTACAGTTCTAACTAAGCTTGTCGATAGAGGGGGAAATGAATTTTAACCGAAAGACAACGGGGTTTCTCCGGAATTACCGCCATTATCACGATGAGTTTCTCCCTTACGGTTACAGTAATAACAGCGAAAACATGATAAAAGAGTTTTACTAAGTTTAGCCTGAGCAGTTTGCAGGTGGATGGACGCAATTTTTTCGATTGTCAAATCCAAAATAAAGAAACTGAATAGTGTACAGATAAATAAAATTTACAGTTTACATTACTGTCATTTACTTTGATATGACACAACAGCATAGATAGATATCCATTTCTTTTCTTTATATCAATTCTAATTGCATGTGCTTTGTTCATTCATAAATGTTTGGAATCATAATGTCTCTCATTAATACTGACTCTCCGTGACTCAATCCCATGTTTTCATTATCGTAAGACAGTCAGCCAAAACAATCAATCCAATCACACCGCTAATAAACAAAGCCCCCAGACTGCCTATTGCCATAGAGCTCTTGCGTGGATCATAAGCACAAGTGATCCTTCTTCTGTAAGCACTAGTGTTATTTCTTCCGACTTTCAAGCCATCCACGATGCGTTGAAATTCCTCCAGATTTACATTAATAGATTCATGGGATATCGTTGTTCCCGCTGGACTGGAGAGAGACTGCTGTGTTGTTGTGGTCGTTTGTACTACAAAAATGATATAGAATAATGGAAACTTTCTTCGATGTAATCAGTCGTAGGATCCTCAATGACGTCCTTTTCAATTCCATCTAATCATGGATACTAATCATGCGTGTTGTGAACTATGTAATTTCTATTTACATCACATCAACAACAAGAAGTGCATTGACAACTATCGCTACCTATGTTCCCGTGTACGAAGAACGATGGCATATACAGGGACAACCGACGACTTAGACTCGGTGATCAAGATGATATGGTTTTGCCTATTCTTCATTACTTCTGTTTGATATTATTCAATGTCTTTTACATATTTATTGTTCTTTAGTTTAGTTTCCCTTATATGTAACGCGCTTTAGGGTAATTGTGTTGCTTAGATAAAGCGCTATATAAATTTACAATAGTAATTATAATCGAGATTTGGACAAACAGGTATCTACACTTTTTTTTATATTTGACACATTTCATTATTGACGCAGGTTTTGATTCTCTATACATATGTCTTGCTTAGATAAAGCGCTATATAAATTTACAATAGTAATGATAATCGAGATTTGGACAAACAGGTATCTACACTTTTTTTATATTTGACACATTTCATTATTGACGCAGGTTTTGATTCTCTATACATATGTCACAACTGAAATTCTTCGTGTCTCCCTTGGCGTTTATGGTGTTTATGGTGTTTAAAATGGATAAAGCTGAATTCACACCAGAAAACGTGTTCGGACTTCATCATTAAATTTTACTCCTTTCAGAATTGTTTTTCTTTGAATTTCTGTTTAGTTTGTCATATTATCCCTGTTCTGTCATGGTTCGAATGTCATGATTTCAAACTTTCTAATTCTACATCAGAGAATCACATATAGTGAGGTATGTAAATCTTATCATGTATCCCCGAAAAGGAGTATACATACTTATTACAAAGAAAAAGTGTTCTCCCTTTACTTAATGAAAAATGGATATCTATAAGACAAAAAACGTAGACTACCCTTACTCAAGAATTATCTGTGTTACTTGGTTGACATTGTTCCTGATGTTATTGAAAACGTGAAGAATAAATGATGACAAAAGATGGAGAGATATTGCTTTGCATCTGACTCATGTGAACAAAGAAGATAAGTAAACCCCCTTCAAGATGGTTTTGCTTGTCATCACTTCAAACTTTGTTTCAATACATATCTAAGCAAATAATGTGTTTCGAGGCACCAGTTTAAAGAATGGTTATTCTATAATATATCCACATTCTCTCGATGACAGGCAACAAGGTTACAGTTATATCATTTCTAAATGTATATATAATTTCTGCAGTCGATGAAATGCACATACTAAAATAGATAAGATTGAATACGTCAGATATTTTATCGAAAATAGATATTAACGGCAAATATAATTCAATTCTATGATAAACGAGATTATTTCAGCTTCTCCATCGTTAACATCCTATATTTATGTAGCAATATTTCATTATAACTTGCAAATGGTGTTATATCTCTCAACTAATTCGATATGCATGAATTTGTTCCACGCATGATCGGTTTTTTTAATCGAGGCAGGCTACCGACAAAGAAGTTAATGGTGCAGGGATTTCAACCCTCGTTTAAAGTCAGCATTTGTAAATACTACGGTGTTTATAACGATCTGTTTTGCCAATACTACCTATCATTGGGTTAAATGCTGTCTAGCGTGTTTCATACCGATTCTTAGGTTGTTCTTAACATACTGCACACTATGGATGACTATGGATAACTCCGTTTAACTGATCAAGATATAGGGCTCACCGTCGGTGTGGCCGATCAACAGGGGATGATTACTCCTTCATGATACCTGATCACACCTCTAGTGTGAACAGGAGTCCTTTCTCTCTCTCTCTCTCTCTCTCTCTCTCTCTCTCTCTCTCTCTCTCTGTTGCATTGCTTATAAGAGTTATGAGATTGATCACTGATCGTTATTTGCACCTTTCATAACGATATATGTATAATTCCTGAAATATATGTATAATATGAAACTGGTTTGATTTGTAACGGACGGTTAGATAATTTCAGTCATTCTGAAAAAGGTGAAGATAACGAACAGCGATCAGGGCAAACAGTAGCCATCAGGTTCCGAGGAGGAGTAAGCATCCCCTGTTGACTGGTTACGCTCGCCACGAGCCCTTTATGCAAAACATGATAGATAAAGACTATGTATTGTCCATGTATACATAATTTCTGTTGTCAGTGAAATGCACATACTGGAACAGGTCAAATTTGTAGCGGACCACATCGTCCCGTTGCACATCGTCGTCAGTTTTCCGCCATTACTGCTAAATCCAGGAGAACAGGAGTACAACACCTTACTTCCGTTAATAATTCCGTCATACAGCATTTCTGTGTTTGAAATACCTGGAGGTACTTTACAATCTATAAACACATACAAAATGATAAATATAAAAATCACAATATCATTCAACAAAATAAGACTGAAAAGAAAGTTTAAGATGGAAAGAAAATATACAATCATATACTGAGTTAGTAGTTTTTAAATATATCCACTGTTGTGTATATTTGCATAAAACATCGTATTCAGAGTAAAACTATTGTCGATAATAGTTCATTGTAGAGCTCCTGCAGGATTGGGATTTATCTAAACACAATTAAGTACGTACGTTTTGCTTTCGTGGGTTGCATCATTTAGTCAAGGCCTATGTAACTTATTCAAAACCAACTATTTTACTGTTATAGGAAAAATCCCCTTCTGTGACAATTTTAGGAATACAGTATGTAACTAACGATGAAATTATGTTTCACTGCTTCTCCTGCTTTATATCAAATTAAAATTTCCATGTCAAATTAACTCACAAAGGTATGACAAATACACATTCATTTCAGATTGTTATTTTCATGTAATGAATGGCGAAGGTAACAAACAGTGATCAATTTCATAAATCCTCAGCAATACAAAATATAGAGTTAGGCAAACACGGACCCCTGGATATACCAGAGGTGGGATCAGGTGCCTAGGAGGAGTAAGCATCCCGAGTTGACCGATCACACCCGCAGTGAGCTTATATCTTGATCAGGTAAACGAGTTATCCGTAGTCAAAATCAGTGTGCAAGAATAACCTAACAGTCGGTATGAAACAAATCAGACACCATTATACCCAAATGATAGGTTGTATTGGCATACTAGATTGTTATAACGACCATGGAATCAATGAAATGCTGACTTTAAACGAGACTGTTGAAACCCCTGCAAAATCAACTTGTTTGTCAGTAGCCTGCCCCGATTTCAAAATTGATCATATGCAGAACATAATGTGTTATCGTGTACAGTTTGAAAATAATTGGACAATATGCATCATACTGTATTACATGCCATCTAACGTACCTGAAAATCCAGCAATGATAACTCTGACTGATATTTGAACTCTGTTAATTTCCATGTCTTCGGTGCCATCTCCCCACAATCCCCCAATGTAGATCATATTACCACTAGAGACGTGCGGGCTGGGAGTCCATAAAACTACTTCTGATTCTGTGTATCCAAAGACCACGCCCCCAAATGGTTCCCCTGGATTACCAAGATTGGCAGATCCCGCTCCATAGAAAACTTTACCATGAGGTATTGTATCGTCTTTCACCTGATATATTTACGAGGATTCTAGTATTGTTAAAAGGATTTCATATGCTTGTTGATTTGTTTTACGTTCGTTTAAGAATTTTCCAGTTGTAATTTGATTTCAAATTCATTTTCTTGTTAACTTTCTCATGCATAAAATAAACCATGCAGCTTTGACTAAATAAATAAATACATATATCCTACTGTGTCTGATCAATATTAAAGTAAACTGATTACATCATATCTATACTTTGAGTGACGATGGCAGATATAAAGAATGTCAGCCGTACTATATATATATATCTACAAAATATTGAGCATTGAATATATTCGTCACAGAATATTTGTGAATACTGAGAATCTATATATATTTAATGTACAAAAATATATTGATTTCATTTGATGACAATTTTGTTCCAGTGAAATAATTTCGTTTTATATCAGATTGGTCCGATTTTCCGCTGTCGTAAATTGAAACAACATAAAAAGTATAACACTACGCCATCTACTTTTAGAATTTGTATACACCGGATGAAAGGTGATAACCTAACGTTTATGGAAATCACTTAGAATTGTCTGTTAGAAAAATGTAGAACTTCCGAGTGAAACGTAAAGAAAAGATATAGATTCGTGTTAATGATTATTTCCAACTAAAAGTGATATGGTTCTAAAAGCAGTTTTCATAAAATCTTATCATACCGGAGTCGTCTTGTTATGATACAGAATTTCCTCATGTAAACATTCAAAAGTAGAAAGGTTAGGTACTTCTCTTTTTATCGTTAGGACATATTTTTACAGACTACAAATTACATACATAAATGGAGAATTACCTGTCTTAATGATATAAATGTTATAGATAAACACTGTTCAATAATTGATCTTATTTATCGTTTTCAAACATGTCTCTGTTGTGTTTAAAATATCTCTATATCCTGCTTTATCTACATAAGGTATTCAGTCTACATATAACGAAGTGTATTACCTCTACACTAACTAAATGATAATCCAAATCCAAAGTATTGACGACTGGTATTTTTCCTGACAAGGTGTCTCCTTTAACGAATGCAAACTTGTTCTCATACAGGATATCCGTTTGCTTCAGTACCCAGGCATGTATTATAACATCAGCTGATTCCACTTCTATAGTGTAAGAGTTTCCCCACCCGTCTCTAAAGCATGCAACATAATCATCTAGAAAAATAGAAGAGACAGTGAAAGCAGAGCACTTAATCACCCTTAAGGGAAAAAAGCCGATTAAAAGAAGTACGTAAAACCACACCCAGCATTCAATACCACCTAGGATAGAAAAAGATATGAGAAGTTGGTAACTATGAAATGAATAGATGTTGAACGTTGCACTGTCTGTAACATTTCCTACGGATAAATCCGATAACCTGATCAAGATATAGGGCTCACACGGCGGGCGTGACTAGTCGACAGGGGATGCATACTCCTCCTAGGCACCTGATTCCACCTCTAGTGTGTCCAGGAGTCTGTGTTTGCCCAACTCTCTATTTTGTATTACTTATAGGAGTTATGATATTTATCACTGTCCGTTATCTTCACCTTTCATCTATTAATCTGTAGAACATATTTCAAACACAGGACATACTATCTTCTAGGGTAGGAACACGAGTTAAACACGGAATTATGACGGTATAGCGATATTAGGGGGATTTGCAAGCATCTAAGGAAGAACATGACAGGGAATGCAGGTAAGGTGATTATCTAGCTAAGAGTGAAAGGTGATAAACAATACAAGATCTATCATCATATACAAAAGAGATAGGCAAGACACAAAATCATATTGGAAAGATATCCTCAACTGGGGGGGGGATATAGACCATGCATTGTTCTACGACATCGCTCAAGCGATATTTTGAGAAGATGGATAGATCAAGAAATAATGTGGAAGTCATTGTTCAAAGAAGCCTGAAAGGCCTCTTGTTTCTTTTCATGCTTTTAAACTTCAAGCATTTTTGCACTCGCGTATGGACGTTAATGCTATAAGCTTTAAATGCCAAATATATTGTTCAGACGAAACTGCGAGGTATACAGGATGTTTTGTAAGAAATCAGTCACTACCTATGGTGATATGTTGATTTTGACAACAAGTCGGATTCGACCATTCTTACTACAATCTCAGTCTCCATGTGAGCGCCTTAACTACTGGGATACCTAAATGGAAGGACCCATTAATATTTCAAATACTGAGCTGTTTACAAGTTATGAAAACGAGATGAATTGATCTTTTAGTATATAAGAGAAAGGTGAAGATACCCAACAGTGATCAATCTCATAACTCCTATACGAAATACAAAATAGAAGGACAAACACGGACCGCTGTGTTTACTTATCAATGAAAATGCAAAGGATTTGCCATATGAATGCGTTTGTACTCTTCACAATCGTGTTGACATATTACTCACAAAACTTGCTGGCTGCCCATAACGTAATTGACGTGTCATCGATTCCAAAGACTGTTCCACACACACTTGCGTATTTGTAAGGGTCAACGTGATCCACAGTGATTGACGTTGTACCTATTCACAAATTTTGTAGACGCATATTGAAAGATAAAATCGAATCACATCTAATTGTGCAAGTGACAAAAGTCTCACCAAAATTATTTCACCCGATTAGCTACATGATTATGTCAACATAACTCATGCTTATACCAATTCTCCATCACTGCATTTGATTTTTCCCTGAGGAGTAGAGAGAGGGACTGGATGTTCATTCAATCCATTTATCCTATTGACATGAATGTTAGATACGTTTAAACTGTAATGTGATATTGAAGAATTTTGTCTTTTGAAATGCAACTATCAATACATGTTGGATTACCTACTGTGCAATTACAGCCGCAATATATATATATATATATATATATATATATATATATATATATATATATATATTCAATTATCTTTATATATATATATATATATATATATATATATATATATATATCTTTCAGCGAATTCATACAAAAAGATACAACACTGCACCGTGACAAAGTCAGGATAAGATCCTAGCCAGTGTTGTATCTTTTTATATGAATTCGCTGAAAGAAATATATATATATATATATATATATATATATATATAAAGATAGTTGGATAGATAGATAGATAGCTTTTAACATTGCGTTTTATAATCTGATTACAAATCATATACCTAGACCCTCGAACACTAATCCTCTAGATGAGTAAAGCTGCACCGTGACAAAGTCAGGATAAGATCCTAGCCAGTGTTGTATCTTTTTGTATGCATTCGCTGAAAGAAAACAATATCAGAATATCATTTTACAATTTTATAATCGAGTTAAAGATACGATTAATGACACAACATGTCATTAGTCTAATAATGTCTGACGTGTTTCAAATTAACTTTTAGACCTTTTTCTATACCTGATTTTGACCACATTTTAGATCGTTAACCAGATCAAGATATAGGAATCGAGGTGGCAAGTATAACCGTTCAACAGCAACAACTGTGCTTATTTTATCCTAGGTACCCGATCCAATTTACGGAGTTTACAGGGGTCCGAGTGTGCCCTGCTTTAAATTGGACTTCTGAGCTTATTTTTCGTTATCTTCACGTTTCCATGATGTGGTGTCATAGATCAATTTCAAGATCAATATCTTCAATGGATATGTTGCTTTATGTTTGGTAATTAAATACCGGTATACTGAATGATGAATTCCTGTCACAATTCAGACAAAAAATACAATGTTTATCAATTATGTATGTTTTCATTTCCATTGCAAAATATGTGGGTCAAAAAGTCGCATTTCTCTTCCTTCCTTTCAACTGTTACATTCAAAGTGAAAATGCTACCTGGGAAACCTGAATTTAGAATCATCGATGTCCGGAAAAAATGTTATTTCGCCGATAGATAGATGCAAAATCACAAACATCAGTCCTTGTGCAACACAACGACGAAACAAACATATTTTGGAAGTCAAGTAGCATATCATAGATAACTGGATTTGAAATAGTTACCCTTCCAACGAACATTTTAGATCACTTACATGTGAAAATATGAATACAGTCGTCTCTCTCTAGTATGATTTGTTTTATGTCATCATGTACTTCCCAGGGAAATTCCATCTATTTAAGAATTCTATTGAATTCTTAATTGTCAGTGTTTTAAAACTGTCTCCATACATGTATTTATACTGCAGTATGAAACAAGAAACAACTTTCATTATTCCAACACAAAATACATTAGGGCAATGAGAGAGCTCGGAAAACACCAGCTATAGGAGTAACCGCCTTCTTTTGACCACTCACGTCCATCATTAACCATGTTCCTTCGCCATGTGCCATGATATATCAAATTCCGATCTAATGGAATTTATAAGTCTTCTGATATGAAAAGATCTTGAGATAGTATTAATCTCGATTTATAAAAAAGAAACACGACATTCATATTTTAGTGTATCAGAGGAACTTATACATATGATAGGTTCAATAGTGTTTAACGATATACCACCGTTAAATGAACATTAGTTTATCGTTAAATAATTATCATTAATTTAACGTTAAGCAAGCTTAAACATTAATCCAACGTTCAATTAATGTTCAAGTTCATTTGAATATAACGTTAAAGCTAATTTAACGTGAATTTAACAATTTCATATGCTCATTTAATGTTATATGAATAAAAGGAATCAGCTATTAATTTCCACTCATGGTAATCCTTGTGTGCTTTTTTTAAACATCTCCCATTCCAGATTGCAGTCTTTTGGTTACTTATACATTAGTTAACTTGTTCAAATGACACTGCAGATCACTCCTTAATGAGAATGTAATTCACTGTATCTCTGTTGAAATACTCTGCATTCGCTCACTATTGAAACAAAAAGGAGAAAAAGCAAATAGATTATGATGATTTAATGCGCGCTGTCCCCGTAGTCCAATCGTCTTCATTTCCTTTCCTTTAGTTTGAAAAAGAAACATGTAAAGTTACACTACAAAAACAGTTAGAATGTAAAAGTTAGTTAGCAATATAAATGTCGGTGTGAAATGCTATCCACCGCATTTGATTGTTTATATCAAAATATATTAACAACAATATTTTGCCTAATGTTTTACTGGGATAGAAAACCAGATACTTTTGGCAAAAAACTCGCGTTTGACCTTCTTACATTGCTTTATGCAGGTTTAAGATATACAATCACATTCCCATCCCTCTGGAACCATCAACATAAGATTCAATTCAATCACCTATAGAATCACTTAAGGTGTATGGGATATATTTGAATAGAAAGATTAAAAATTCGGATGACTAGCCATTACTCGAAATTGTATGAGTGATTTTATATACAATTAATGCCCTAAAGCCTGACCACTTTAAATTATGGTAAAATTTGCTTCATGAATGACCTTAGCATTTAGAAGACACACACTGATCGTGGCCTATCTGTTCACAGGGTATTACGTTATACCTGCGATAATTCAAAGTATGAACAATGTAAAAGTTGAGGACAGACAAAATGGACTGACGATAGGTCAAAATTAAAATCCAAATCATGAGAACTTTTTACAATAACGGTTCCATGTACTCTTGTTACCAGTTTTGAATTATCTCACTTTATTCAATCATAATCCCCTTTCATGAAAGGGGTCCGTGTTTGCCCAACTTTCTGTTTGTATTGCTGATAGGAGTTTTGGGATTGATCACTGTTCGTTATCTTCGCCTTTCATATAAATGAAAATGCTTATTGTTGATAGATAAAACGCCGTTGATATATCTAAATGCCGCATTGAAGGTCACAGCAAGAGGTTATAGCGAACCTGCATATAAAATATGTTTCGTTATTGACTAGCAGGCAAAGGGGCTCTCTGGTTGCGTGGTAGAAAGAATACAAGATTAAGGGTAGGGTAAACATAGACTCCTGTACAAGCCATATCTGGGATAAGGTATCTAGGACTAAGCGTCCCGTTGACCGGCCACATACGCCGTGAGCCCTATATGTTGATCAGGTAGTAAATAATCCGTAGTCAAAATTAGTATTCAACTAGATAATTCATCTTATTACTCTATCCGCCAAAAATATGACCAGATAAAGAAATGAATTAAAAAATATATCATAATCTGATACTGTTCACCAGTACAACATACATCAATCGAATAACTGATAGAAAGAACTTTAAAAGATTTCTCATTTTGGATACATACATACTTTTCTATATTGGTTTGATGCATACTTTTTGATATAGTAAGGCCATCTTTCACAGAAAAATCTGGTTTTGGCCAGTCTGACAACCGCCATGCTCGCACTCGTACTTTGCATACTGACATCGATCCAATAAATGGTCCATCATACGAGGTGCTACCTAGTAAGTTAAAATTCCACTTTTCTGTATGATTTAAAACCTTAATACAATGAATTTATATATACATTTTTTAATTTTAGAGGAACTTATGCATGAGCAAATTCACGAAACATTCAGCGAAAAACTTAGTGAAAATATCAAACATCACTGGAAAAAATATATAGATGATTGATTTATTATTTGGAGTAAGATTGATGAATATCTGACAACTCATCATGCCATCTTCAGTAATCTAGATCTAGATATAAAATTCATGATCGACAAGAGTTCCACGAGTATTCCATTCCTTGATGAATCAACAGACATATACTACAAGAGTACGGATACCCATCAATATCTTCACTTTGGATCATCTCATCCCAGACACACAAAGCGTTCTATTCTGTATAACCTAGCTAGGAGGATATGCGCCGTAGTCATTGATGAAAAAACAAGAGAAGAGAACAGTACCCTAAAAACGTCATTAAAGATGGACTAAAGAAAGCCAAGGCGCTTAACAGAGAAGAACTTATCAACCCGCCTCCACGAAACCATGGACTAAAGAAAGCCAAGGCGCTTAACAGAGAAGAACTTATCAACCCGCCTCCACGAAACCATGGACTAAAGAAAACCAAGGCGCTTAACAGAGACTAAAGAAAGCCAAGGCACTTAACAGAGAAAAACTTATCAACCCGCCTCCACGAAACCATGGACTAAAGAAAGCCAAGGCGCTTAACAGAGAAGAACTTATCAACCCGCCTCCACGAAATCATGTAGATTTCAAAATATTACCATTTGTAACCACCCATAACCCCAAAACCCGAATATGACTCCTGTGGTTCATCAACTTAATCTGAAATCAGATGAAGACATTATAGATGTCCTTCGAAATTACAAATTCATTAACAGTAAAAGACAACCAAAAATCTCCGTAGAATACTATGCCCATCCAAATTTCATAGAAAATCCGATTTCCGAGTCAACAGATGGAAAGATCCCCGGTGTGGAACTTTTCCATATTTAAAGGAGGGAAATTTCAACGGAAAGGAATTCACCGTAAATGCGAATATGTCTTGTGGCTCTAAGAATTTAAGGTAGCTTACTACACTAAAACTTATACTCTGTATGACACCACGTCACAAGATGGCGATTTAATGTCTATCATCGTAGCTCAGTGGTTAAAGCATTGAGCTGGTGAACCGCAGATCTCGAGTTCAAATCCCCCAGTTTTTTGTTCATATGTGTTGAAATAATTTTTCGGAAAATCATGTTTTTATCCAAATTTGTGTATCTTTTGCCTTTTTGCCATATATACTCATTGTATATCATCACATCTTTCATAATTAAATCAATTCGTACTGATTTGAGAAACTATTTCTAAGTGTAGTGAGCCACCGTAATACATGTTAATACATGTAGCGAATGTAGACAAAGCTTTATCGGAGAGACAGAAACAACTCTTAGAGCAAGAATTCGTGTACATAAGCAACAAATTCGGGTACCAGAATACCGTGAAATAAAACTTAGTGAACATTTAGACGTGTGTGGAAATGGACATTTTAACGTTTTTCCGTTTCATAAACATTTCACGGACCATCTAATGGAAAAGAGAGAAAAAGAAAAATATTTCATTCGCTCATTTAGACCTACACTTAATAGTTTAATGTAAATTCTTTGTATTACATATTACATCACAATAATACGCTCCAAATGACTCCCTTTTAATCATGACGTCATTATATTGTTATAGTCATAAGAACATTATTTGTTTTCATAATGTAAAACGTCTGAAGATTTTTTTTTAAATAAAAACGCTTACGTTTTACGACGTGTTGTTATTTTTTCTTCATTTTTTTACTTTTATGTGTGTGTGTGTGTGTGTGTGTGTGTGTGTGTGTGTGTGTGTGTGTGTGTGTGTGTGTGTGTATATTCCTTTTTTACATACCAGTGGTTACGACGCGTCCTATACCTTCCGATGAACCACCTGTCTTATATACAGGTACAAATAACAACACATGTGTTGAGTTATATGTGTATGCCACGCCCCCATATTCTGCAGGTATGTCATTATCTCTCGGTGCAGATCCAAGTCCAGGAAATATGTAGTTTTTTCCATCCTTGACAATCTTCACTTGCACGTCCACCTTTACAGGAATTTCATTTAGAGTGTGTGAAATGACCAGAGGACTCGTTCCATTGGCTGCAATATCATACCATTTACTAATGAAAGGTTTTCTGATCTCCTTCGCTTTGCAACAGCCTACAAGTATTAGAATAAAATTCACAGCATGCATGCGATACGTTATCTAACATTAGATACTCAACATATCTTAGTATATACCGTATATTCGTGTTATAATTTTCAGTAAGATAAAGCTGCAAACTTGCTTTCCATTTCGTTTGTTCTGACATATTCCATAAAGACGACCTACTTGCCTATTAATTTCTATAATGATTTCATTTCGCGATTATTATTTTTTCCACTTTTTTTTAATTGAAGAAATGTCTTTGTTCGAGTGCTTTGAAAATTGAAAAAAGCAGATATTATTCCCATAAATTTTACCCGTAGCATATCATTTTAAGTGGGACAAACCTGGTCCCATGAACACCCAACCACTTACACCCGCCGTGATCCCTATATCTTGATCAGGTAAACAGAGTAACCAGGGATTAAAATCGACTTAAGGAAAACGGTTTTACAATGTGTATGAAACAGGGTAGACATTATTCGACGGATATACAGGTTGTATAAGTATATCGTGTGGAATTGGCTAAATGCTGATATTAGAAAACACTACTGTAGATCCTATACCATCAACTTATTTGTCCAAACTTTATCATAAGGCTATTTCACTTGTTCACTTTTTTATACATTTTAAGTAACGTGTTGTCTATCTGGGCTGTCGATCAAAGAAGAATCAGAATACATGTATGTAGGGGGATCTTGTGAAAGAAGGTGTGTATCAAAGACTTTAAACTTTGTAATTAAAACGTTTGGATGCAATGTTACACTGTATGAGTTTATTTATGGGAAATAATGGATGTCGATATAATGAGATACGAGACTGAACTTTTTTATAACCTAGCATGTTGCGGATGTTAACGCCATATATTCCTTTGATAGTTTATTGAACATCGATGTCAACGTCAAATTCACAGCGGGGTTAAGGTGTCCCGAGGAAAATAATAAATAATAACAGCATACTCAAATTAAAGTTATATTCTTCCAAGCGTCGCATATTTTTAGTAAAAGTCGTTTGTCAATACATAAACAAGAATCGTTCCACGTGGGTAACTATTACGTCGTAATACAAGTGACGTAGAACTATTTTTATCCGCCAGACTTTCAGTTGTTTATCACCTCGGCACAGATGAAAGATGCACTTAAATCAGTTTGGACTTGATATGTCAACATTGATATGGTAAATTTTAAAAGTGATACGGATCGGTATAATATCTTTTCTAATATGGCAATTTCCATAATCTCAACTCAAATGTTGGGCATTTCCCACATTTACTGCCAAATCTTATCTAAACGAGGCAAAATATTCTACCTACCGTATCAAAATCCTAAATATGCAACTAGTTACTTTTAAGAATATGTCTTGATCGAAATAAAATATCGTCATCTTTCACCTGTGCCGAGTCGATATGTACATGCGTTGGTTTTCTTTATTCCAAATGACTATACACATCGGGGACGATTTCAAGATCACAATGTTATATAAAGATTACTTTATTGCACACTATATATAAAAACATGAGACTTATATATTATCAAAGGAAACTGGAAAAAAAAATCATCTGACAAAAGATTTAAACATATACAGCTTGAACACTAGATAACGGTAGTAAATAGCGAGAAAAGATTATGCCATTTTCCCCGCGATACAACTATAGAGCTGTACGTCGTAACGTACTTTTCTATTGTGACGTCATATAGTGTGAAGTGCACTGGGGTACATTTTATGATGTTTAACTTTGCTCGGGGCACCTTAACCCTGCTGTGTTAACAACTAAACTTTACGATAAACCGGATGGTTTCAGCTTCTACATCGCCAACTTCATATTCATATAGCAACATACAAATATCGCCTGCATGTTGTGTTACGTCTCGCAATGGATTCCATGCGCAGGAGCTTGTTCTGCGAATGATCAGTTTTTAAATTAAGGTTTGCTACTAGCAAATATGTTGATGCTACAGGGATTTCAACAGTTTCGTTTAAAGTCACGATTTGACGAATTCTACGGTCGTTATAACGATATAATTTACAAACATAACCTCTCATCAAATGTCGTCTAACGTGTTTCATACCAATTGTTAAACCGCTCTTTACACATTGATTTGAGAACGGATTACTCTTTTCCCTGATTCAGATACAAAGTCTTTGGCGGCTGTGACTCATCCCACCTCTGACGGTATTTAGATATATCGATGACGTTTTATTTAGTTATCGTATTTGCCCTACTCTATTTATCTATTTGTTTATTTTATAGGAATTATGAGATTGATCACAGTTCTTTATCCTCACCTTTCCCATAGTAAATTTAAGTTAACTGACGATGAGATTCGAAATGATTAATAACAAGTGTAACCCGCGATTATTTAAAAAACTTTTGATTGACAACATCCATAAATCATGCATGTATCCTAGTTTTAGAAATGTAAGTATGAACTTGCTATGGACTCTTCAAAAACTTATTGTTAATTTGTTTGTAACATACATTAATTCATTTTATGATCCCATACTTATGTAGCAATATTCCAATATCTTCTGCAAAAGGAGTTTATATCTCTCAACTGATTCGATACGCTAGAGTTTGTTCTGCGTATGGTCAGTTTTGTAATCGAGGCAAGCTACTGACAAACAAATTGATGGTACAGGGATTTCAACAGTCTCGTTTCAAGTCAGCATTTCGCAAATTCTAATGCTGTCTGACGCGTTTCATACCGATTGTTAGACCGTTCGTGGCACACTGATCTTTACTACGAATAACTCCGTTTACCTGATCAAGATATAGGGCTCATTGCGGATGTGACTGGTCGACAGGGGATGCTGACTCCTCTTAGACACCTGATCCAACCTCTTGTGTGCCCAGGAGTCCGTGTTTGCCCAACTATCCATTTGGTATTGCTTATGGGATTTATGAGATTGATCACTGTTTGTTCAAAGGTGAAGTTAGCGAACAGTGATCAATCTTTTAACTCCTATAAGCAATACAAAATAAAAAGTACAGGATGTTAAACACGATGCAATTACTGCGATAGTTTCCCATGGGGATCAGGGTTAGAATAGGTCCTCAGTACCCCTTGCTTGTCGTTAGAGGCGACTACATGGGGTGGTCCTTCGGATGAGACAATTCTTGCAGCACTTGACCAGCAACGGAAACGCTTCCATATAAGTAAAAAATTCTCAAGGGGGACGTTAAACAATAGACAATCAATAAATCTTGCAAATGCATTTAGAGAAAATGTAATTCCAATCTTACCATTGCAATCATAGAGTAGCCATGTGATCCACATAAATATCAGTCTCAGTTCTTGTTTGGGATACGTCATTCTCTATGTACATCCTTCTGTGATGTGGAAGTTTTAACAATTATAATCACATAGTCATGATGCCATTTAAATTGCACCAGAAGTGCCCGTTATAGTGAATAGTCGGAACATTTGCGTAGTTAAGTATTTATCATCCTGTATATTATTAGACAAATAGCGATCCATTAAACACAAGATTTTAGCAGCCTTTTAGAAGCATTTACACTCACATTTACACTCTTTTTGTAATGATCAATTCATTTTCAAATCTTCAACAAATATAAGCGAACATTAAATTTACGAATAAAGGAAACTCATCCTAAAATAGATAAGCTATTTACTATGTGTTCGAAAAAAGAATAGATGCAATTTATTGGATTTCCGGATAAATAATCCATATGCTTGAATCGATTATTTTAATTTACGTTTTGGTTCCCATAATACTTTAGACTGCCTATAAGACTATCATTCTTACACTTTGTATTATTCTGAAAAGTGAAAGTATTGATTCAGATCATGATATACTGACAGCTGTCATTTCTTTTCCAATGATTCGATTGTGGAAGCATAATTATGATGAGGTTTTACCATGTCGAATAACAACTGACAAATGCCTGTAAAGTTTTGTTTAAACTATGTTGTATACAGCTAGAATTTTTTGAATATTGGTATCTTGTTTATCATGGATGCTTCTATTACATCTACAGTAAATAAGACATTTCATTTCTATATTGAACAACGCACCAAGAATTCCATTCTCATACAAGCAAATTTTATAACATTCCAAGATGGACAAGCGGTCTAGAGCAGTGGTAGGTCGTATAGTTCCCCAGGTCATGAAGTTCCTCAGGGGATAGAAAAAGGAATTTGTGGAGCACATAATACTTTTAAATATAATAGTAAATAAGTAAACAAATATGCTTAAACTCACTTTTGAATTCATTTATCTTACTCCAAATATATTTTTTACTATTTTGTTACAGCCTCAATGGGTTTTTGTTTTCTGAATCTTTCATCAACTATATGTGTGTGTATCAACAATCAAAAGATATCAAAATAAACAACGTCCCTTGTAGAGAATCATGAAAACGTACCTGTTTAACAAATGTATCTTTCTACCTTTATGCACCTTGAAGTGACACAATTGTTGACCTGCCCGGTATGTATGGTTCTCGTGGTCGTAGTATGGAATATTCGTTATGGAGCCTGCGCCTACAATGACACCGGACCTATATTTTAAGGTCAAGTCTGAAGGATTTGTGTCTCTGGCAAGGAACGATGTCCTGTATGTCTTCTTCATCGCTATCGTCAAAAGATGAAACTTCAAAAGACATGAGAAGTCCGATGTCGGAGGAAGTTGATAATCTGTTATATCTTATGTTGGCCATTTTGAAACTGGTGGGTTGTGACATCCCAAATCCCAATCGCTATACATAGTAAAACTAGAAGTCCAGCTGAATGGTTTTGAGCAGGGGCGAAAATTGGCAACTTTCACCGTGGATATCTCGCTTATCAAGGCATATAGTAGCGTGAAACTTTCGAATCAGTATTTTATTGATAAAAATAAATCATTTCAGACTAACTTATATTTCGACTTCATCGACACCTTAAGCTTCTGATCGCGGGCACATTGAGAAAGAACAGTCACACGCAAAGGTGAAGATAACAAACATTGATCAATCTTGTAACTACTATAAAGAATATAAAATTACGAATTCGATAGACAAGGACCCCTGGATATATCACAGGTGGGATCAGGTGCCTAGGATGAGTAAACATTCCCTGTCGACCGGTCACACCTCCCATGAACCCTATATCTCGATCAGGTAAACGGAGTAATCCTTAGTTGAAACCAGTGTATAAAGAACGGCCTAACAACATGTATGAAACAAATATATAACATGATTTTGATATCCCTCTTATATCTATTATCCATTCTGACAAGGTATCAAGTTAGTTTTTTCGTATATAGCATAATCATCGATAGAATTCTTAATAATGATGAAATTCTTTCGCCAATTGACAGACCGAGGTTTTCTGCATTTAGGACCTTTTAAAATAAGTGATTCCATGTCCTCATTTTCAATCATATTGACATTACCGGTAATGATATGTCCGACTGCACTATAGTTGAAAGTAGAAAAAACAAGAACACGCACGTTTGGGTTATGCATAAGACGGTCTATACACACTGTACCTAGGCACTGTAATTTTGTTTTTGGAATCAAAAGGTTTGGATGCAATAGTATAAGTATATTTGTAGGAAATACATATTATATATTTGAACTTGAAATATGCTGAAATACAAGATTGAACATTTTTATGACAAAGAGATGTTGACGGCATCTATTCCTTGGGTTTAAGGAACTGACGTCATGATTCGGAAGGATCATCATCCATAACCACCTGACGATTTAAAGAGCCGGTGATGAGCAACATTGTTCATTATCTTCAGCTTTCATTCTAACCATATAATTCAGTCTATTTTCTCATGTTGAAAAATTCAAGTACGGACTAGCTTTGGCTTCTTCTAATAATGTATTCAAAAATCAGGTAAAGTTTTGTGAGAATATCATGTTGGCCTAATTGTCTATCAACGTAATGTAAAGGTGGAATGAGTGTAACATGTGTATATTTGGTCTCTTATATCAATGATGTCTTTGACTGCATTTATGTCTTTGTACATTTAGAAAACACCCCATTACATTCATTTTGACTACGAATAACTCCGTTTACCTGATCAGGATATAGGGCTCACGGCGGGTGTGACCGGTAGACAGGGGATGCTTACTCCTCCTAGGCATCTGATCTCACCTCTGGTGGATCCAAGGGTCCGTGTTTACCTAACTATCTATTTTGTATTGCTTATATGAGTTATGAGATTGATCACTGTTCGCTATCTTCACCTTTCATTCATGTTATTTCTTAATGGACTAGTAAGATTTCCTACATTGTAAATGTTGTCATGCGAAAAGGTGTACACAAAGTTGAGTTCTTGGTATGATGGTGATTTGTTTCTAGAATTCTGACACTAATGGAAAACATAGAATGATCTGGGGAATTGAAATGTTTATATATAAGTTGATTATCACCATTATTGATTTGAAACCTGAGACTTGATATTCTTTTCAATGATAGCTTTATTGCATTTAAATATATATTTGTTAGTATGGATGAGTTTGCCAATATAACCTTTCATTAGGTAAAATGTTGTCTGGCGTGCTTCATATCGATTGTTAGGCCGTTCTTGGCACACTGATTTTGCCTACGGATACCTCCGTTTACCTGCTCAAGATATAGGGCTCACAGAAGGTGTGACCGGTTGACAGTGGATGCTTACTCCTCCTGGGCACCTAACCCCACTTCTGGTATATCCAAAGGTCCATGTTTGCCCAGCTACCTATTTTGTATTGCTTATAGGAGTTAGGAGATTGATTACTGTATGGATTAAAAATGATTGGAAAAAAATTATATTTATAAAAGAAAAATCTGAACAATAAATCAAATATTTTTGTATAGAGTAATTGAAATAATCGAATAAGTATAATTACGATGAAAATTTCACCTGTAATCGATTATATTATTATTACATGTAATATTGCTTCTTCAACAAAAAATGGAAAACGGAAATATTCACATCTAGTGATCCGTCATCCAGAAAATTACTTTGTTAAACACAACTCTGATTCACGCAAAAGAATTCTTAAGTTGAAATAAAAAAAAAATATGATAGAGTTCCTCATTGACAATATCTTTGTGATCTTTGTTGATAAGGTCTTCGAAAAATCTTTTGGAATTCCCATGGACACGAATTGTACTCCTTTCTTATTTGACCCATTTTTATATTCATATGAAGCAGAATTTATTTAGCAACTACCACTTGAGAACATTATCAGATATTAACGGCAAACTAACAACTCAACTTTATGACAAACGGGATGACTTCAGCTTCTCCGTCGTCAACTTCCCATATTTATGTAGCTATATTCCATTATCACCTGCATGTGGTGTTTATATCTCTCAACTGATTCGATACACAAGATCTTGTTCTGCGTATTGTCAATTTTTAAATCGGTGCACGCTACTGACAAACAAGTTGATGGTACAGGGATTTCAACAGTCTAGTTTAAAGTCAGCATTTCGCAAATTCTATGGTCGTTATAACGATCTAGTTTGCCAATACAACCTATCATTAGGTCAAATGCTGTCTAACGTGTTTCATACCAATTGTTAGACCATTCATGGCATACATTTTTACTACGGATACCTCCGTTTACCTGATCAGGATATAGGGCTCACGGCGGGTGTGACCGGTCTACAGGGGATGCTTACTCCTCCTAGGCACCTGATCTCACCTCTGGTGTGTCCAGGGGTCCATGTTTGCCCAACTATCTATTTTGTAGTACTTGTGGGATTTATGAGATTGATCACTGTTCGTTATCTCCACCTTTCATTAATATTTTTACGGAAGTTATCAAGTCCTGGTCCGAGTTTGATATTGTATTTTGTGTAACGTATATACTGTAGAACCTGCTCCCGTTAGAGTTATGAGAGTTACCTGTTCGTTAACTTCGCCTTTCATACTCACACAATACACATATCTTACATAATTTGATCAAAACCTAAATCAATTTAAACATACGTATCCTCAACGTTGAGTTGGAAGCAATTTTATTTTATTTCAACTTCATAAAACATAGCATTTAATTTACTGTTAAATGCTTATGTTAAATACAAGTTGTCATTATCTACAAAAAGAAGTTAAATTGATTATTAAAGCATTCAGCCCTTGATTATTTATTTCCAATTTGAAATTATATAAGTTGCAGTTTACTTTATACAAATTTAATTTATTTCAACTAAAAGGCAAGATATTTTATTATCATTATTATTCAATGTACATTTATATAGTGTTGTGTCTAATTAATACAACTACCCTAAAGCGTTTTACATGTAAAGCAAAAAAACTAAAACAAAGAACAATAAATACATAGAAAAGGGCATAAAATGAAAATAAAACTTGTGGGGTTTTTTTAAATGGTATACATGTACATAAATACCGCATTACAGATTAAACGCCATAGATTTTAATCTATAAATCAAATATAATTGGAAGCCTGAACCAGCCTTCCTTTCTCTCGTCATCTACATATACATTGGCCTAACACTCGGGTGACCAAATGCCTTCCTAGCCTTCTTATACAGTTTACGTCGGTATTTTTCTTTTTCGTCATCGTCGTCATCGTCATCATCATCTCGTTTTGCAAGGAGGCCCCAGCATTTTTCACAGCACATTACAAGCCCACCAATAATAACCAAAGAAACACATGCAACCACTCCATACTCAGTATAAGTAAGCCAGTCAGGTCGCCCTGGGTCACTGTCCGCACGATCTTTTAAAAATAAACAGAATTAGGCTATACGTGTATGAGAAACCTGTACTGCACATTGATTCATGTTGTGGTTCAAATAAAATTTGAGGTTAAATATATATGAATCTGTTAAGCTAGTTGCATAACAAATTAATGACAATTTTGTTGTTTATTTTGGACAAGTAAAGTACGACTGCTTCATATAATTTGCATTTGAAGGCATTTAACCATAGTGTAATGTTAACTTTACCCATACCTATTGGAGCAATAGTTGTATGTGCGGTCGTAGATGCAATGATTCTGGAAGACGATGTTGTTGTTACAGATGGCGATTTTACGGTATTCGATGTTTTCATTGTGGAGGTCAGTGCCTTTATGGAGGTCAGCGTTGTGGTCGGCGTTGTGGAGGTCCTTGTTGTGGTCGGAGTTGTAAAGGTCAGCGTTGTGGCCGGAGTTGTGGTATCAATATTTGTAATCGGAGTTATTATGGTTGTCGGCGTGGACGTTATTGTCCGTGTTCTCTGTGTTGATGTTGAGGGCATAATTTTTGCTGAGGAAAATGGTGTTGTGGATAGTATCGTTGTTGATGGTGTTAGTTTAGCTTTTGTTATAGTAAGTGTTGTTTTGTGGCTCCACGTTGAACGTGGTGTTGACGTTGCGATTGCTGGCACAGAGTTATTTGTCCTAGGCATGGTAGATTCTACTTCTGTTGGTGTTCTTTGTGTGGGACGTGTTGTGGTTGATGTAGTTTTTGTTGACTTGGTTGTTGTTAGACCTGTGAAAATTTAGATAGTGTTTAGCTAGCATTCTATGATATATCTTCATACTCTCTTAATGAATACTTTCAGAAGTATTACACGTATTACCATTCCATTCAAAAGGTACAAGATAAAGGATAAAACCTCTACTATATACATCCGAGAGAAAGTTTTGCCAACTTTCCAGAAAATGTTGATTTATCGAATACTTTTATCTATGTATGTATAAATATTTCATTTGATATGCTCTATAGTGAATCTAGGTCCTTTCTTGTCTCTTTGTTTATAACCATTTTTATATTTTCAAAGGTTTGATGAAGATTGGTAAGCGGCGAGCTACTGCAAATGTTTCGACTTTAGAAGACTTGCGCCATCAGTTGTATTTTTGTGTGAATTACCGGATTATCATTTAAAAGTCAAGCCACCTACAGAAAAGTGGATCTCCAGACAAAAAATATGTTGCTACATTCACCTTAGTGTAGTCTTTCTGTTAGGCCAAATTATATACGAACTGAAACTTTCTTATCTTACTGATTATGTACGAACTGAAACTTTCTTATCTTACTGATTATATACGAACTGAAAGTTTCTTATCTTACTGATTATATACGAACTGAAACTTTCTTATCTTACTGATTATGTACGAACTGAAACTTTCTTATCTTACTGATTATATACGAACTGAAACTGTGTTATCTTACTGATTCTATACGAACTGCAACTTTCTTATCTTACTGATTCTTTGAAGACAGTCTTCATCTCTGTGTCCATCTCCATCATTATCTGAAATTTAACAATTACAAATGTAGCACACACGTTACGGACATATGTGAACCATTCTAACAAATGTGAATAACTTACTACTTATCTAAAAGGGATCGCAATCAAATTTAAATAAATAAGAAATTCTAGCGTTACTTCCTTATTTCAACTAAATATATGTTCATTGGATAATTGTGATTGTCGCTGTTTCTTTTTAGTTTATTCAATTAACAATTATATTGGGATCTCTCTCATCACAGTAGTAGAGATGGCAGTTTGTATGGATTGTGGTACGCATCGCTATCACAAAGAAAACGGCTGGACTTCTTGTAGAGTTCAACAACTCACAATATCGTCTTTTACCTATATTTCATTTAAAATGGTTGATAATAGCATCTATGATCCATGACACAAAATATAAAATAACGTGGTCTAGCAAAACTTCTGTGACAACGATGACTATTTAGGATACGTTTGGGCGTACTGAAAACGTGATAACTGGTATTTTCATGTTACAAAAATCATGGTGTCGTATATTAGATATATCTGACCTCACCACAAACGTGATGCCTTGCTTTTATATACATTTCATGTTAATAAATACGTAGCGTCTAATTTTCTGTTTATTCCGGGTTTACTATAGTGTGTTACGTAGCGTCTAATTTTCTGTATATTCCGGGTTTACTATAGTGTGTTACGTAGCGTCTAATTTTCTGTATATTCCGGGTTTACTATAGCGTGTTACGTATAAACCTGTCAGAAATGTGATGCTTTTGTTGGATATGTCTGAACTTACTGCAGATGTTAAATTTTATTTTGGATTCTTCGAGATCACTAAAGACGTTGTACCCTAGTTTCGATACAGTTAGCCAATTACAAATGGTGTAACTTATTTTGTCAGCTCACTTGAGACGTGATATATTATTTCAAATACAGACGTGATAACTCACTTTGGATATTTCTACCTCATTTCGGACGTGACATCTTCTTTTGGATATCATTACCTCACTACACTGACCTTTAAAGTCATTACAGATTTCCTCATCCACTCGTCCATCACAATCATTATCCACGCCGTCGCCAACCTCCATTTTCTGAGGACGACACTCCTGAACAAGTAAAATATAGAGATAGCTTTAAGGCTCACTGAACGTACGTCAACAATCGTGTTCATATACACGAAATACCATTCTCTTCATGTGTAAAACTTATACGGTACCAATTTTGATGCACCAGATGCGCAATTCGACAAATAATATCTCTTCAGTGATGCTCTTCAAAGCATGTAAAGATCAAGATTAAGGTCATGATTTGATCTCTATTTAAACAACACAAATAAACGCATGATATTTATGGTCCTGAGACTGAGTTATTTTATTACGATGTTGTTTTCCTGAAATTGTTAGTTTCTTTTCAATAGTCATATCTTGAGACCTTATTGTGCAGCTGATATTTTAGTCCATATTGACATCAATGCTAGTTTATATTATATGTCATTAAGAATATATTTTTCAACATTTTTATACGTGTGGGTAGAAATATATATCTGTGGCCAAAGGCTGCTCATATCAAGTTTACGAAAATCATATATTTGCTGCAACGTAATAGTACAAAACATGGTCTGTAAAAATTTAGAGAAAATGCCCGATGTGCATTCGATGCAAGTTCCAACTAAGCTCCGTTAAGTACTTGTTCGGGTTGCAATTGGTACATCCATTGATACATCCATAGATTTTGAGTAATTCTGGCTGTCAGTCTTCCATATTGTACCGCCAGTTGGTCTAATAAATTCTAGCTTACTAACTAAATTGATAAAATATTTAGTCTGTTAAATTACCTCAGTAATTGTTGCAAACCTTTGACCAACTGGAAAAGCATATGATTCAAAGTGAATCCCACCATACAAAATCCCTCCAAATGGTACAATCTTTGAGGAATGTTCTATGATGTGGCTTCCGGGTGGAATTTGAATATAACCAGCTGTAAGATTGTTGCTGTGCACAATGTTCTTTAATTTGCTCATTCTAAGAGGTTTGTTGTCCAATAATATACCATCTTCATAAGAATGTTCAATAACAAACATGAAGATGTTGCTAAAGTTGCTATGTTGAGAAGAGACCGGTGTAAGGAACGAGTAGAAGACACTGCTCTGTTCTATAGGGGGTATCAAGGTCATCGCTGGATCGCTTTTATGACAACCATCTTTTACAAAAAACGTAAACATAGTACACGTTCCACTAGGGACATAATGCACGGTTAGTATTGGTTTATTTGAAGATATAAAAGCGAAGTGGTTAAATTGCGTTTCGTGAAATTCTCCAGATTTCAGGTGAACAGTTTCTTTATCATATATAACGATTTCAGTGTTGTCTTTACTTGCCAGAAAGCGGAGGAAATTTGAATTTGTATCAGGAAATTGACTCAGAGCAAACCGTTTCCCCCCACACATTAGTAGGGGGTATTTGTTCTTCGATATGGTCTTTTGAGGTTCCAACTCCGATACTTGTAACGGTAGTCCCTCCAAAAACAGACACTTTTTCTGAAGCTAAAACAAACGTACCTGTCAAATCGACACGACAACGAAGCTGTAATGTTTCAAATTTATTTATTGTCGTATTTATCCAATCGCCGCCACGGTAATGCTTTCCCTCAAGGCGAAAAGATATCCCTTTTGTTGAGGGCAGTTTGATATCTAACATCGACCTGTCTTCTGTTCCTACTATGAGGATTTCTGACTGAAAGAATATTTCAGAAGTAGACACAAATGATGGAACAAAATACCTAGTTCCTAGTACATCCAAAGGTATTCCGAGAAAGCCGTCAGTTGAATAATCGGCCTGGTTTAGTCCGAAAACAACAATTTCTTCAGATGCTACAATGTGGATCGCTTTCTCGGAACGTTCGATGCCTCGTGATCGCAGTGTTTGGGGAATCGATAACTGGCGAACAGTTCCTTTTGATACAGTGAAATGATCGCCATGGTAGAGATTCGTTGCGTTTGGGGCGGATACCGAGACAGTGACAGGAATGAGTGAAGCAGTTGTAATAAATAATTCCAATGGACGAGTGGAAAACTCTCCATTAACCGCTTCCCTGGCTTCCATGAATCCGATGATGAATTCTCTCCCTTGATTATCAGGTATACCCCTTCCTATTAACACATTCAAAATCTATCACAATAGTATAAGTTAGTTTATTAAGGACAACTGGAAAAAAACTCGAAAAATCAAAATCATGAAATGATCATACTTCAAAAATGTATTTTTAGTCGTAGATGGAACCGGTCTTATGATATAAATACATTCTTGACACTTGATTTTGACTGCGGATAACTCTTTACCTGATCAAAATATGGGGTTCACGGCGGATGTGACCGGTCGGCAGGGGATGATTACTTCTCCTAGGCACCTGATAGGCATCTGGTATATTAAGGGGTTCGTGTTTGCCCAACTATCTTTTTTGTATGACTTATAGGAGTTATGAGATTAATCACTGTTCGTTATCTTTCCCTTTCATAAAGTAGGCATTGCTTTTATGTTTTATAAAGGCCCAAAGGTATTCAGAATCAGGCAAGTGTAATGCAACAAATTTCCAATCGAAAACTAAAATGAAAAGTACACGCATTTACTAAAACAAGAAAGTGAACATTAACACTGTGCTTTTACTGTCTTGAAACAAATTTCTAGGCACTTGACCGGTCGCGGCAGCTCAGTTGTAAAGCGTTCGCGTTGTAACCGGGAGGTTGTGATTCGAGCTCTGCCCGTATCATGGCTGCGTGAAACCTAAGATGCTAACATAGGTAATGATTGCTCCTTCGCAAAACTCTCGACATTTAGAAGTAAGAGCCACGGTTCTTTCAGGTATGACCTTAAAAATGAAGGTGTCGTATTGCGGCAGGCGTTGGTATGTTAAAAAACCTTCATGGTCACGACCGTAAGCGCTACACAGAGGTCTAAGTTTGTGGTACTTCACCTACGACTGGTGTCGTCTCAATATGAGTGGAACATTTTCGATGGGATATAAAATAAACAACAAACAACCTAGGCACCTAACCCCACCTCTGGTGTTTCAGGGGTCTGTGTTTCCTATACTCTTAATGTTATGCTAGTATTCTTTAGGGGATGAACAAGTGGAAATATTGAATCAATCTCAAAGATCCCATGAAGAATACAAAATCAAGGGAAATGTAAACACAAACCACTGGACACACCAGAGGTGGGACCAGGTGTCTAGGAGAAATAAACATCCCTTGTTGACCTGTCACATCCGCCGTGATCCCTACATCTTGATCAGGTAAAACAGAGTAATATGTAGTCAATATCATTATCTACAGGAGATGCGTACTCCTCCTAAGCACCTGATCCTACCTCTGGTATATCCAGCGGTCCGTGTTTGTCCAACTCTCTAGTTTGTGTAAGAGTTATGAGATTGATGACTGTTCGTTATCTTCACTTTTCATCTAAGGAACGGCCTAACATTTGATATCAGACTGACAGCATTCGATCCGATGACAACTTGTGCATGTATTTGCAAATTAGATGATTAACGACCATACAATTTGCAAAATGCTTACTGTAAACGAGACTGTTGAAACCCCTATAACATCAACTTATTTGTCAGTAGTCTGCCTCAATTTATATGTTGACCATACGTAGAACATGCACTTGCGTATCGAATCAGTTGAGAGACATAAACACCACATGCATATGATTGATTGATTGATTGTATCTTGCTTAACATCTCGCTCGAGAAATTTTCACTCATATGGAGACGTCACCAAGACCGGTGAAGGGCTTCAAATTTAGGCCTATGCTCGGCGCTTACGGTCATTGAGCAGTTAGGATTCTTTATCGTGCCACACCTACTGTGACACGGGTCATCCGTTTTTAAGGTCATCTCCGAGGACCCGTGACATTCACACTTGATGCCGAGCATTTGGCGATGGAACCGTCACTACCTGTTTTAAAGACTTAAGTGTGTCGAGGCAGGGATTCGAAACCCGGCCTCCCGCATGCGGGGCTAACGCTCTACCCACTCGGCCACCGCGGCGATTACATGCATATAATAATGGAATATTGCTACACAAATATGGGAAGTTGGTAATGGAGAAGCTAAAGTCGTCTCATTTGCTGTTGACATCTATGTTAGGTAAAATATCCAAATATGAAGTAGATATGAAAGACAAAGATGTGTCTTTTATTTCATGTTCACTGCGATAATCATATGGAATTGACATGATTTATCAGCTTGGTCACTTTTGTTATTTTCACTTTTTCACTCTTTGTCAGTTGGACGTGTTTTCGTAAAACGTTACTCCGTGCATTGTGCACTTCGTCAATTTTGCTTCCAACTATCATTTCAAGCGATTCCTTGATACGTGTAACTAGTGGAATATAAATGCCACACAAAGATGGAAAAAGGGTAGAATACTATATTTGTTTCGTCATACAATGGACCACGTTTGACATGTGATACTTACCAGAACATGTGACTGTCAACAGCATAAAGCAACCAAACAGGTGTTTCTTCTCCCACATCATCAGGAAACTCTTGTGTGAAGCAACGCTAAAGAGGTCTGTAAAGAAACAACTCTAAAGAGGTCTGTAAAGAAACAAATGATGTTTGTATCAGCGTACTGTCAAATTAGTCTTCCTTATGGCGTCTCCAAACTCTAGGGTGGTCATTTTCAGAAGCCAATCAAATTAAGCTAAAAATCGTCATAAATGTGAGACTGGATATGCTGAGAAAATGACCTTACTCCTTACTGATCAATGTCGGTTTCCATAACAACGGCGTCATATTACAGATCTGAAATTTAATTTTATTTCTATTGTAAATTATTTATCCTAATTCCCAAAGTTCGTATTTCGTAGTCTTAGCATTCCGACATCATGTCCATCACTTGAAGGGTCAAACCCGTGCTGATCTCCACAGAAGCCGCTGGGATTTTGAGTAGGTGTCTTTGTCTAATCTCTGTGTCCATTAAATATCAATCACCAATTTATAGTAAAGCTCGTGTTCCTGTGAAAACCATCGTGTGTTTGCAAATGAGGTCTTGAATTGCAAAATGCAGTGCCAAAAGGTAACCACCGTAAGATATAAGTGATATAGAATATAGAATAAGATGGGTGGAAGTTGTTCAATCGGTAAAGTGATAAAACAAAAAAGTTACAGAAGCTTTCTCCGCTCGTATGGAAGTCGCTTGTATTGAATCATTGCTTCTACTGAATTCACAATATATCTCTGTTCATTGGACGTCGCTTATATTGCAATATCTCTCGTATTGAAATACGTGTGCGGTCCGTTAAATGAACGGTGCATTTCGGTTGTTTTCGGAGTGTTTTTTTTTTATATATAAACTTGGATTATAAAATATCTTTTATTCAAACAAAACACCTTTTTTAACCATTCCGTAAAAATCATTAAAAAAACACTTTATATGAAATAAATGAGATATTGTATCACTCTTTCGATGGTGAAATCATGCTTCATACGAGGTGTTTTAACGAAAAATTAAATTAAAATTTTGGTGTATTGAGCCACCTGAAAATATCCTCTATTTGGAAAATCTTTGTTGCAAAGGTTTTTGAGCCGAGGAAAATATCCCATTTCCTAATACCAAAGCTGTGGACAAGTAACAAGTACGAGTCCGTCAGTAGTAGGGTCAAATAAGAGACGGTTCAGAATCATTAAAACCTATCATCATTAAAAAAAATTCAAAATCCGCAATATCTGAACAATTGCAAATTCTTCCCAGTTTAGTATCAAACAAACACATGCACATGGATAAACAGTGATATTTAGAAGCAATGACTTTTTTTTAGATAATTTAATCATCTGTACCAAAAATGCAAATTGCAGAACACTTCTAATTTCTTAGAACGTTTTTGGAAAATTGTTAACAATAATCAAAAAATTTGTATATTTTTGAGTGTTTTATCCTAAAATGTTGCAATACAGTGATTCATAACTATTTTCTATGAATATTCCGAAAAAGTAAAATGGTCTAGTTTTTCTATTTTCTATTTTCGAGAAGAACAACTCTCAGTTATAACGGCCAACTTCGTTTTGAAAATAAATATCAGCAGCACTTGTATATTCCAATTAAATCATGTTGTCTATCTGGAAAGCCCATTAACTTAACATGTCCATTGGTGATTGGTACATTGTGGGTTCGAATCTAGCAGGGGGTTTTCCATTATCAATTAAAGATGTTCGCACCTGACATTTGGAGTAATGTCAATTTTTGGGGGCAGTGTATTTTTTATTTCTACATCAAAGGAGAATTAGGAAATCAAAAAGAAAAAAACTTGGGTCGCAATGCTTGTTATTGAGCTTCAATGTTCTAAACATGACCTTTCTGCACATAAAATTGACTCAAGATTTATTCAATAAAACTTGATTTGTCTGTTGGTGTCAGCACAACATAAGCAACACAAATCAATCATTACATAGAATAGATACATAATTGTGTCTTCTAACACTACAGATAAAAAAGTTTAATACTAGTAATGGAAAAAATGATGAAGTTTTTGCACTTGATATACGAAAAAAATTCATGTTATCAAATTTGAGAGTTTAAAAGGACATATCAGGAGTAATGTCAATTTCTAAAAGTTCACATAACTGTCAAGGTCTTGTCTTAAAATTTAAAATGGAACTGAAACAAAGTGGGAGTTAGAGACCAAGTTTTTAAATTATAGGCGAAAATACGGAATTTGTAAACAAAATTTCGAGTAAATTAATTTAAACATTTTAAAGAATTGGTGTTCTGTTTCGAAAATTATATCTACCAAATTAATGAAACAACATTTGAACTATTTCCAAGCCTCAGCTAATTGTATCATAAATCATAAAACTGATATACGCGTATAGGAGTATAAAAACAGAAAATGTATTTGATGAAACAGAAACTATAATGTCACGCAGATTTATAACTTTTTGATTAATCAATCCTTCCGCCACAAAATAGTTCCTGCAAAACCCTTTCAAAATTTGAATTGACACATTTTTTTCAAGTCGATAGGTTCAGTAATAGGTGTAATATGTTTGCACCGATGGGATCAGTACTGAACCAGTAAATACTTGGTTGTAGTATCCTGCGCAGTTGAACTCAAAAGCTCATGAGCCAAACTCTTTATTGTGATATTCAAATGTTTTATAGTCAAATGTTACAATGTATGATGAATTTTGGTGGGTTTTATGTTTTCTTTATTTTGTTGGGTCCCCCCCCCCCCTCATAGTTACTTTTATTCTCTGCAGGTATTTTCATGACTTCTGCTGTTTTTATGGCACATTTTACCATTTCGCGGTGGGGGGTTTTCTTGGTTTATCTTTTTTTAGTTTAGTTTTTTTTTTTTGGTTTTTTTTTTTTTTTGGTCGAACCTTATACAAGTGATTCATTTCTATTTTCTATATATAAAAAAATCCGTGAAAGGTAAAAGGTTCTATTAATTCTGTTTTTAGAAGAAAGACAACTTTCAGTTAAATCTCAGTTACAAGACACCCTTACCTGTAGATATAGCGACCCTAACGAAATATCAAGACAAGTGCATGTAATTATGTACATCTGAAGTACATCTGAAGTTTTGAAATAAATGAATAACTGGAGGAATATGAATCTCACCTGCTAGGATACAAACTTGTTTCCCCCTGCGGGCGATGTCATGCGTCTGAGATTTCTTCAGATGCACATTGGAACAAAACCATGGGTCAAGAGTTTATCTTTAATTCTCACTCTGGTGATGATTAGGAATAATTCCTAGTGGGATAAAAGTATAAACAAACAATCGATAAACACCTGTTTGTTTCTATCTATCGATTCTCCGATTAAAGTACATGTGTACATGTATTTCTTACGGAAGCCTATAAGGGTCAAGTTAATAAAAAATAATATGTCGAATAAACAACATAACTATGTCGAATAAACGACATCATATGTTGAATAAACGACATAGCTATGTCGAATAAACGACGTAATTATGTCGAATAAACGACATACATGTGTTGAACTAGTGACATAAGGAAACGTCACACAATCTCATGCATGATGGATGAAGACTTGCACACATTTCTACGGGAGAGAGGAGTTGGTCTAGATGCGATTCAAAAGATGGAAGACGATAAAATATTGGATGGGGCACTTGTCTCTAACCCGCTGGTTTGTGACAAGTTGGTGACATGTTTTGATTCAAGCTAGTCCCATCAATTTTGCCAATTTTTTAGTCGTGTGTTTTTTATTGTGTATATACAGTTTTGTATTCATGAGGGCTAATTTAAGACATGCTCTTATTGTATTGTTGTACCTTTTTGGGTTGTTCTCATTTTCCTTGTGACCGGTGTAACATATATTTTATATAGGACAATACTGCTACATGTATATTGTTTTTACTTACATTGGCATTTGTAATAAATGCTCTTTTTCAATTCAAAGTATGTTGCTATTATCTATTGGCAAAAAACAGAGCAGAGTAGACTCTGGTAGAAAGATTTGAAGGAAAACAGTCTATGGTATAAAACATAGACGATGGTATAAGTTGTTATTGTATCTATTTTAATGCTATAAATTAGCTTTACATGTGACACATCCGTAGGAAGTACTACGATATCTCACAAGGTCGCAGTACATTTTCATATCATGCATATGACCGATATGCGATTTATACCTCAGAATTTTATTTAATTTCGAGGCACAGGGTGTTGTATTTTGATGCATGTTTTAGTTTTGTTAAAGATTGTGAAAAACATCTTTACGCCCTGCTTAAATTCTGTATTTGTTTGCATTATTGCAAACTGCAAAATACCGGGTTTTTTCTATTATTACAGTCAAGCATGTTCAACTTTTGAGATGCAGACCGAATGTTTCGTGTAAACAATAACCGAGCATAGACTTCTCATAGAGCTTATTTCTGTTAAAGTTACGAGGAAGTATAATAAACCATTAACTACATTGCATATTTTAGTATTGTTTTATTTTAGTATATCATATGCACTCGAATCATAGTCATCAAAATAAGGAAACTTAGCACTGCACTAATTGAGGGGGTTGATTTCTTCCATATTCAGATCAATCATAAGCGATCTCCGCAAGTTTCTGTACAATGTTATGCCTTCTTTTACATCCACGGGATATTGCCACCCATTTTCTTCCATGTAAATGCAACATAGTTCACTTATCTGCTCGTCACATGTAACATCTTTGCGAAACGAACATTCTTCAGCACATACATTAATCTTTTGCTCAGATGTTAATTGAAGATAGTTGCTTGTGTTGAAGAGAGATGGAATGTTGTACATCACCAATGGTCGTCCATGAGGGCAGTTTTGATTTCTGGTGGGTCTAATGTGATGTGAATTCCATGACTTGGAAAATTCATCAAGGTCAGCCTGAAAAATCAATGATGTTCATACATTCAGTTCAGAGCCGTTATTTGAAGATGAAATTAAAACATAGTCCCAGTGTGCACACTTCGGTGCGAAAAGTATAACGCCGTTGTAACATAAATTCAATTATTTGAAGACATCTTGAATTCAATTATGATGAATTCAATTATGAATTATTATATCTTTAAATACGTTTCAGCATTTAAATATATCTTTAATCAATTAAATACATCTTCAAATATTTCATATCTTCAAATAATTGAATTTATATTAAAACGGCGTTCTATAAAAGTGTTTGGATATAACAACGTGGAATCATAGAACTATGTGCACCTATCAATGTAAAGAACACTAACAGAACAAGGGATTAAAAAATGAAAGTAGAGATAATAAATGAAGGGTGATAGTGTGAACAGATCACGAAAAGACATCATGACGTTTTTATTCCTTCAACAATTGTCAATTGAATCATTACCAATCGATACGATTGCTACTATCCTCAAAATGCATCAGAATCCACCAAATGCGTTAAAAAATCAGACATTTTTTTGTTTAGGAACACCCACTCAGACCCCCGCTTATTACAAAAAGTTTCATCCTCACGCACAATTCATGGTCTTTTAAGGCATATCCATGCAAATTGTCGATGATTTTCTTACCCCCCCCCCCCAACTCCTCCACTACCCGTTTTCAAAGTTTCCCGTATCCGCCCCTGATGCACACACATGCATACATACATGTACGTATATACAAACATAAACTATTTTGGGTGTCATTGTGACATGAATAAGTATGCAACACGTACTGTACTGGTTAACCGAGTCATGGTATTTAGCATTTTTATGGAAATATATAATGTAATCACTGATGAAACATTTAAACACAGTTTGCAAATGATTATATTCCCCTTTGTTATTTAGCCATCACCTCTGTGTGTCAATGTCATTAATTCGTAAATTAGTAAAAAGACTATGATATGCTACCGCAAAACGAGATTTATAGCATCAAAATATTGTTTGTCATTCAGTGCATTTTGCAATACCTACACTTTTAAAATATAACATGAATATATATATATATAATGATTGTGTTTTGATGCTTGGATGCAATACCTGAGATCTCTCCGATACATGGAACCAGGAATGTCCCTGACGTAACTCTCCGAAACAATGCGTGTATTCAACTGTAGAACTATTAAAATATTTATTCGACAGAGTCATGTCGTTTATTCGACAAAGTTATGTCGTTTATTCGACAAAGTTATGTCGTTTATTCGACATATTAAGTCGTTTATTCGACAAAGTTATGTCGTTTATTCGACATATTAAGTCGTTTATTCGACATAGTTATGTCGTTTATTCAACATATGATGTCGTTTATTCGACATATAATTTTATTAACTTGACCCTTATAGGCTTCCGTAATTTCTACATCGTGCGTATATTACTTTAATTTAGTAGTATTAAGACTTATAATGTCCATACTTCTTACATCACTGTGCCAAATTATTTATTTTCCTCTGAGATGTCTTAAAACATGCACTTTCTCTTTGTTTTTATTCTTATTTTTGACTTTTGAATTTTCAAAGCAAAATTGCGGACCACTATTTGGCGGCAACAGTAAAAAATTCAATTTCTACATCTTCCTCAAAATAAAGTTGAAACACAATTCTTTTTAGAATTTATAATCATCTAAAAATTCTATAGTGTGCGAGTTGTTATACTTTCCAAAATACCATACTTCTAATAAAACGTGTAGTGTACGTGCGAGTTACTGTCCTTTCCAAAACACCGTATCTCTGTTACAATGATTAATTGTAATTAGAGAACACTGGCGGGAAAACCATATAGAAATAATCCCGCTCTGGATCAAATGTATTATACAGTGATTAATCCGCTAATACCCCAGATTAATTATCTATCGACGGAAAGTGACTTAAAAAAAATATTTGCTATTGTCTGAGGGGTCAAGGGGATCTTGTTCATTCTGAGTGATCTCTCCGTATACATGTTTCTGTTGAATTTCTAGTTTTTGACAACTTCTTTTTGAGAAAAGAATGCTGCATTTTGATGACCTAATATTACAATATTTTTATTCTTTAGTCGTTTTCTACCTATAACAATAGTTCCCAACGGCTTTAATAAATTTCACACACCGTAACGAAATATCCTTTAAGATTATCGACATATAGAGATTTCCATGTCAGAGATTTCACGCCATTATCGTTTGCCATTAACCTCGTGGTAAACCTTTTTATCAAAAATTCCAATAACCCCTGATTAAATGTAAGTCACAAATGACATATATGTAGGGCAGGACACAAATTGACCCACTACTCTACATACTCCAGCGCCATGATAAACATATCCAAGTATTTAAAGGGGCATTAGCTGTGAAAGTGATGGCAACCATTTTTTTCTCTCAAAATCTCTCAATGGCATAAGAATACATATCACTGACTAATAATTTTAAAAAAAACCCACTTATTTTGTACAAAAAATAGATATACCTAATAAAACTATTTTAGATACCGCTTTCAATTGTGTAAAGAAATATATAAGGAAGAATTATTGTCTTGCAAGACAATAATTATTCAATCACCAAAATCACATATTCATGTACCTCTGTTTGAAATATTTAAATACTGGTGTTATTAATGAACTGTATATGTATATAATATAGAGCAGTTTTCATTGAATTCAATGTTTGGTGACAAAATTACATATTATACCCCTTTAGAATACCATTATACCTGTTTATTTTACGTATTTGAAAGAAAATATCACATCTTGTATTGTTTAATACCATGCACCATCCAGCTCCTGGGTTTGGTTTAAGGTATAGACATGAAATAATTTGTACAAATACAAACATGAATTAATAATCTTTAGCATGACATAGACATAAGACAAAGCAGGATATTCAAAATAAGACAAAGAAACATTTTTGGTAAATTTGCTAATCATGAACTTAATACAATCATACCACACAACAACAGCAGCAACAAACTGCACAATGATGATGATGATGATTGTGAGGGTAAACTCATAAATCACATATAGTAATTTTGAATATTCATAAAGATATTTACCTATTTCACATATAATTTATTAACTTTCTGCTCTTAATTTTGATTTTTTTAAAGATGTTTCCTAGTTTACATAATTCTGTAACATTTGTCGGTACAGCAATTGAACAAGTTTAAAAACAGAAGGATTTTTAAAGCAATATTTCTTTTTTATCGACAAGTATCAAACCGCATTATCTTACTGCGATAGACGGAGTGTTACATATCACAAGTGACAATTTATCAAAATTCGCCCCGAAAAGTTGAAGTAATTAATGACATACTCATTAATATAATTTTTTGACAAGTAGGCAAAACAGATCTGATAAGTCGACATAATTATAAAGAATTGCTTTATGAGAACTCGATATTAATAAACATCTGAATACTGATGAGCCTGTCTCCTTAGCGGTCATCGGAAACGTATGACGTTCTCTCTGTCGCGTATGGCACTACAGTATGTGGTTTCATTGCAGGGGAAATGTATTACTCCGCTTCAGGACAATATGGTGGTTTGGTTCACCGGCACTCGAAGTTTTTAATATCTATAATAAAAAAAATTGTCTTCCTGTAAACATGATATTCATGAATATTAAACAATTAGACATTTTTTTTTATTATAGATATTTAAAACGTCGAGTGCCTGTGGTTTGGTTAGGTTTTATGCTGTTAAAGAATTTTTCACTCATATGGAGACGTAACCATTGCTGGTGAAGGGCTGCAAAATTAGGCCTATGCTCGGCGCCTACGACGTTTGAGCGGGGTCCCGCACCTGCTGCATCACGGGGTCTTGGTTTTTGCGGTCTCATCCGAATAGTTGCCTCTTATGACAAGCAAGGGGTACTGAAGACCTACAGTGGCGTAGCTTCCATTGAGGCAACCGAGACAGCTGCCTCGGTAAAAAAAAAAAACAAAAAAAAAACCACCTTTTACGTTGTTAAAATGTCTATAGCTTCTGGGGGGCTACGCCCCCAGACCCCCTGCCTCGGTAATATTCGAACCCAAGCTACGCCTATGACCTATTCCAACCCGGATCCTCACAGAATACATTATGGTGGTCTCTCATCATTTTCTGGAATAGAAATAAGAGTAGCTGGGGAAGATGGAAATCTCGTGTGTTCGGGTCGAGTAGGCGAGATCCAGGTTCACACTTTTGCGGGGTTCAGAGGATACATCAATGACGATGAAAAGTCCACTGCTGGTCAGTACAGAACCAATGATTCCGGATGTGTTAATGCTTCCGGTTCCCTTGAGATATTTAGCAGAATGTCAGATCTAATGGAAATTTGTGGAACCACAATTCCACTATTCGTTGTCGAAGAAATTAATGTAATCCTTGGCGTTAAAGAAGTCGCGGTGTTTTCCATCAGAGGCGAAAATAAACGTGGTGGTATTCCGTGTGCTGCTGTCGTGGGGAATGATGACGTAACTTGACTGACAAGTTCCTCAGAGATTCTATCAAAGAGAAAGTCATTGTTTCTGAGAAGTTCAAAGAGTATTTATGTGATCCGCTATACATGTACATCGTATTTCATGATAAACTGCCCAGAACACACACTATCTAGAAAGAGTGAAAGGAGCGCTGCAATTTATCAAACGGTCATGAAATCGCACGTAATTTATGTATATAAATATGTTCACTTTATAAGTACAGTTATTTACAAGCGACTGATACAAATGCATATTGGAAAGGAAAAACAATCCCATTATACAAATGGGTACATGTAATTACCCGGCCCGATAGAGAAAGCAGTTCGGTCATTATCTATCTATCTATAGATAACACCCACTTTAAACCGAAAATAGGAAATCCCCTTTTATAGTACAATGGCTGAAAGTTGGCTTGATAAAGTTATCTCTCGGGCAACTAGTCAGGTAAAGTACTAGATATACTAATACAAATATATACAGTATTCACTAAAGATTTTAAGGGGAAATGAAGATAATTATCTATTTTCACCTGTGTGACGTGTTCGCACTTCTACATTTGTACTTTCGTTTGATTAAAGGTCGGTTTCATTTGACATTTACGTCAGCATAGAATGTGTATCATTCTATTAAAAAACATATTTAGTAAACATCTTTGAAATCAATTACACCGGAAGCACAAAGTCGCATATTAATCCATATAATAAGGATAATTTAGTATAGGGGCGGATCCTGGAATTGCTGTTAGGAGAGACGCAACTATGTAAGGCTGGGGGCTGCCTTGAGGCTCCCAGTGGGTCCAGGGCGGAGGCCCAGGGGGCGAAGTCTCCGGAAGCTCCCGGATTTTACAAATTTTATAGGGCTTGAAATATGTCTCCTATGTAGTCATTTTAGCTATTTTCTGTCATTTTTGATAAGGTGAAATTAATAAAATAACGCAAGGGTTTTTGGAAAAATATAAGTTCTACCATTAAAAGTAATTCATTTTTCTAAACAAGAGGTCACGACTGTCCCTCCCCCTTAAATCGGCCACTGATTTAGTATACTATATACACGTATAAGAAAAGAAAATCCTGGTAGACTTGAATTTTTCCCCAACTTCAAAAATAAATAATATTACAAATAGCTAATTTTGTAAGCAAAGTATAACTCCA
Organism: Ostrea edulis; assembly: GCF_947568905.1. NCBI lineage: Eukaryota > Metazoa > Mollusca > Bivalvia > Ostreida > Ostreidae > Ostrea > Ostrea edulis. Next base: position 82,796,180 of record NC_079166.1, on the reverse strand, counting down.
ACATTTTAGATCTTTAATGAATACATTAATCATGTTAATAGTTTATACTTTTTTTCAGTACTTCTATGCAAATGAAACGAAAACGGATGTCGTTAACACTGTAAGCGATTTCAAAGACTTGAGACCTGGACGTGAGCCATACTGTATGTTATTTATAACGATACAATGAAATAATACGATATCATTAACTTTAAACAAACATTGTCATGCTTTTAAAAAACATGTACGTTTGTTTGGTACAGGCATCTATGTTACAGCTGCAGATCTGTTCAAGCTCTGAGATCTCTAGATAGTCTGTTTTATGATACAGCTGCAGATCTGTTCAAGCTCTGAGATCTCTAGATAGTCTGTTTTATGATACAGCTGCAGATCTTTTCAAGCTCTGAGATCTTTAGATAGTCTGACCCAGTATTTTCCTAGAGAGCTACAGATCTGCAGTTATCTATGGTAATGATTAAGCAACACACTGTATTGTGAAGAGGGGAGTGGAAAATAAAAAATCTGGTAAACTATTGATATTGAAAAAGTTCATATATTCCATAGATAATCAATCATTTATGGTTTTAAAAATGCTGTCAAGGGCGGTAACTCCTATGCTGGTATTTCTTCTACTGCATGTCTATTATCCATGCTTTCCCCAATATCCACAATCGATTTACACATATTTATGAATTGGCAATTGTTTTAAACTGCTGACATTTAAAATTTGTCATTTCAACAAGTTTTTATCTTTTTCAATTATTCCGTAGAACGACAATGTGTGATTTTCTTATGTTAATGCATACTTCTGCTTTTTGTATGTCCGACATCTTTAAAAATGTGGCAACATACACATTTTCTTTGGTTATTAATTAAATATAACTAAATTGGGTGGAGATTAATACAGTTTTTCCACTTACAACCATTAATATTGATAGGTCACATGAGGATCGATCCACCTTAAAGATGGATAACATATTTTCTTCGTTTGGGGATTCATGTATTATCAACTTGTAGGAAAAACAAAACTTGTTAGTTGGACTTTTGCAGTTAAAATCAAGCACCTGTGATAAGATATATGTGATAAGCCTACATGTGATAAGCCTACATGTTATAAGATACATGTTATAAGATACATATGATAAGCCTACATGTAATAAGCCTACATGTAATAAGCCTACATATGATAAGATACATGTGATAAGCCTACATGTTATAAGATACATATGATAAGATACCTGTGATAAGCCTACATGTTATAAGCCTACATGTGATAAGATACATGTGATAAGCCTACATGTGATAAGCCTACATGTTATAAGATACATGTGATAAGTCTACATGTGATAAACCTACATGTGATAAGTCTACATGTGATAAGATACATGTTATAAGATACATGTGATAAGATACAGGTTATAAGATACATGTGATAAGCCTACATGCGATAAGCCTACATGTGATAAGATACATGTGATAAGCCTACATGTGATAAGCCTACATGTGATAAGATACATGTGATAAGCCTACATGTGATAAGCCTACATGCGATAAGCCTACATGCGATAAGCCTACATGCGATAAGCCTACATGCGATAAGCCTACATGTGATAAGCCTACATGTGATAAGCCTACATGCGATAAGCCTACATGCGATAAGCCTACATGTGATAAGCCTACATGCGATAAGCCTACATGCGATAAGCCTACATGTGATAAGCCTACATGTGATAAGCCTACATGTGATAAGCCTTCATGTGATAAGTCTACATGTGATAAGCCTACATGTGATAAGCCTTCATGTGATAAGATACATGTGATAAGATACATGTTATAAGATACATGTGATAATATACATGTGATAAGATACATGTGATAAGCCTACATGTGATAAACCTACATGTGATAAGTCTACATGTGATAAGCCTTCATGTGATAAACCTACATGTGATAAGCCTACATGTGATAAGCCTACATGTGATAAGCCTTCATGTGATAAACCTACATGTGATAAGTCTACATGTGATAAGATACATGTTATAAGATACAGGTAATAAGATACATGTGATAAGCCTACATGTGATAAGCCTACATGTGATAAGCCTACATGCGATAAGCCTACATGCGATAAGCCTACATGCGATAAGCCTACATGCGATAAGCCTACATGTGATAAGATACATGTGATAAGTCTACATGTGATAAGCCTTCATGTGATAAGTCTACATGTGATAAGCCTACATGTGATAAGCCTACATGTAATAAGCCTACATGCGATAAGCCTACATGTGATAAGCCTACATGTGATAAGATACATGTGATAAGCCTACATGTGATAAGTCTACATGTGATAAGCCTTCATGTGATAAGCCTACATGTGATAAGCCTACATGTGATAAGCCTACATGCGATAAGCCTACATGCGATAAGCCTACATGTGATAAGATACATGTGATAAGCCTACATGTGATAAGCCTACATGCGATAAGCCTACATGTGATAAGCCTACATGTGATAAGCCTACATGTGATAAACCTACATGTGATAAGATACATGTTATAAGATACAGGTTATAAGATACATGTGATAAGCCTACATGCGATAAGCCTACATGTGATAAGTCTACATGTGATAAGCCTTCATGTGATAAGCCGACATGTGATAAGCCTACATGTGATAAGCCTACATGTGATAAGCCTACATGCGATAAGCCTACATGCGATAAGCCTACATGTGATAAGCCTACATGTGATAAGCCTACATGTGATAAGCCTACATGCGATAAGCCTACATGTGATAAGCCTACATGTGATAAGATACATGTGATAAGCCTACATGTGATGAGCCTACATGCGATAAGCCTACATGCGATAAGCCTACATGCGATAAGCCTACATGTGATAAGATACATGTGATAAGCCTACATGTGATAAGCCTACATGCGATAAGCCTACATGTGATAAGCCTACATGTGATAAGCCTACATGCGATAAGCCTACATGCGATAAGCCTACATGTGATAAGATACATGTGATAAGCCTACATGCGATAAGCCTACATGCGATAAGCCTACATGTGATAAGCCTACATGTGATAAGATACATGTGATAAGCCTACATGCGATAAGCCTACATGTGATAAGATACATGTGATAAGCCTACATGCGATAAGCCTACATGTGATAAGCCTACATGCGATAAGATACATGTTCGAATGTTGACTTACCCGGTGATGATGGTAGGTGCATTTTCTTTGTTATACAATAAAATGAACATGATTCTGGTATAGTTCACAATTTGTATATTGCCATTGTAATACACCTTTTGTGATTATGACATTTGATTAGGATTCCGGTGTTAGATGGTGGAGACCGCCTAAGTTGTCAATACATGTGTCTGATTCTTTTGTATATCATTTATAATAAAATTGTCTAAAAAATCAGAACTATTCTTCTTAAATTTTGCTCCACAAATCTCCACCTTCTAGTAGAGATTGGCAAATGGATTGGTATTCCATACAATGAACGATTTGGTGTTTTGTGGAACGAATCAAAAATTGAAGACGAATTCCATTATATATATATATATATATATATATATATATATATATATATATATATATGATGGATGGATGGATGGATGGATGATGTCTGTTCACAATTAATGGATGTAAGCTACATTAGATCTACCTATAGAGCTCGCCTTGACCACGAACTTCTTTCTAATATCGATAAATTCTCTGTAGAACACTCATATACTTATGTTTAATTTACATTGAAATATACTACATACATGATTATAAATATTTTCTTGTATAATAAAGCTTTTAGTATTTAATTGTATCAGTTTTTGCAATACTTGTTGACAAATTAAATACCGCTCTGTGTACATTATTCACTTTCATTCCAGATTTCGAAAATGGGAAGAGACAGCATTTATTGACACTAGATGGCACCATCCCGGTATCTTACAGAGGTGAGTAGTATCTGACGTCATTGCTTCCTGAAATATGTAATCATCCTACAACCCCTGGCAGTACGGATCATTGATTGATTGAATATTGTTTAACGTCCCCTTTGAGAATCTTTCATTTAAATATGGAGAGGTCACCACTGTCGGTGAAGGGCTGCATTAGGTCTATGCTTGGCGTTTACGGCCATTGAGCAGGGAGGGATCTCTATCGTGCTTCGCCTGCTGTGACACGGGGCCTCGGTTTTTACGGTCTCATCCGAAGGACCGCCCCATTTAGTCGCCTCTTACGACAAACAAGAGGTATCGAAGACCTTTTCTAACCCGGATCCCCACTGGATCACTTATAACGAATAATGGAACTAAGGCTTACGTCACAAAGAGGTTGATTTGAATGGAAAGTTATTCCAATCTTTTTAGATATACATAATGTAACAGTTAAAGAACTATTAAATTAGGTGTATAAACAGTTGAAGCATGAGGTGATTAGTATAATCCGTGAAATCGATTATACAGAAATTAACCATGCATGATTCCATTATTTATATCAGGCACGTACAATCACCCCCTCCCCCCCCCCCTTCCCAACACTTTTTGGTAATGATCATATTTGTTATGCAAATAAAGATATATTGGTGACTGACCTCCCACCCCCACCCCACCCACTATTTTTTTCAAATGAGAATAATGTAAGCTTAATAGTCATTAACGAAAGAGTCAGTCAATCAGAGTAGAAGACTGACAACACCCCCACCCCTTCCACACTACTCACACACACACACACACACACACACACACACACACACACACACACACACACGATGTAAGAAAAGGAAGTTTGGAGGGGGATAATCTGAGTGAGTCAATCATAGTAAATGACTGACACCCACCCACCCCCGTCATATTATCATATTATATGTTACATATGATGCTTTCATTATTACAGGGTCTGTTTACAACATACCTATCGTGATCTGGCTTCTGGACACCCATCCTTACCAGCCCCCCATGGTCTATGTAAAACCTACCAGTACAATGAAACTCAGGACCAGTACTGCTGTAGACTCCAACGGGAGAGTGAATTTACCGTATCTTAGAGATTGGGAGTATGTAAGTGTGTCAGGCACTGGCCGTCTATACCATATCACTCCTCACTCTCCACATACCAGTCCACTCCTCACTCTTCACATACCATTCCACCCCCCACTTTTCACATACCAGTCCACTCTTCACTCTTCACATACCATTCCACTCCACACTCTTCACATACCATTCCACTCCACACTCTTCACATACCATTCCACTCTTCACATACCACTCCACTCCCCACTCTTCACATACCATTCCACTCTTCACTCTTCACATACCATCCCTTCTCACTCTTCACATACCATTCCACTCTCCACTCTTCACATACCATTCCACTCTTCACATACCATCCATTCCTGAGGCTTTTAATGATTGTAAATTAAAATTATTTCTGTCAAGGATGCTCACACACACACGCGCGTGCACGCACACACACATACCACAAATTGCATTTCTTGCAAGCAGCCAGTGTATTCTAAATTGCCAACATAGTGACATACACCATTAGTAATGCTAAACTTATAAAGTACATGTACTACCACTACCAGTGTAACTATTCCTATCCCTTACTGCTACTACCCAGCAACATGTGTAGTATACACCCACCAATTCTACTACCTACAATTACTTATACTGTAGCATCTAAATACGAGTACCATCGTCTGAATATTTCAGCCCCAATGCGACCTCCTGGGGTTAGTCCATATCATGCTCATCATATTTGGCGAGGAGCCACCTGTGTTTTCTCGCAGATCTACAATATGGCAGGCATGTGCAACTCCAGACCGTGTCCAAACCGATTTGTCAAGGGAAAATTTTCAAGGTCAGACAAAAAGTATGTATTTCATTCACATGTACTGTGAATATTGCAATGTTCAAAACTGGGAAGGTCTGAAGGATTTCAATATTTGGATAAAGATCTTTTTTAATATTACACGTATGCAGTATTTTCAACAGCAACATTTAATTATCAAACAAAGCTTCCTAATGATGTCTATGTTGTAGATATGAATGAAAAAGAATTTATGCGTTTCGTAAAACTCCTCAAACTTGCCAGAGATGCTCTAGAAAGGTTCTTTAATGAAGTTTTCCCAGCATATGAACTGCAAAGCATATTGTCAGAAAACGAACATCGAATTAAAAATGGACCCTCGAAATTACAAACGGAGCAGTTGTCTTTACTTTATCCAGGTAACTGATGCCGTTTAATATGTATATTTCTCAACAGACCAGTCTAATCATGGCAGATCTGTGAGTATGTCTTGCCAATGAAGACGAGAAAATTCTAAATGGGATTCAAAGGTTCAACAATGAGTTATTGATATCAAAAAAGTCTTTACGGAACCTGGAAACAAACTCAGTAATGTAAAATACCTGAGATTCAATGAAGGACTTATTTTGATCCCTAAACGAAATAAAAGTTGTAAAAATGCTTGTAAAGGAATTCATTTTCATGCATTTGAAAATATCAAAGGATGGATGTTTTTACTTCTTTAAGCCTATCTTGGTTTTTTTTTCCATCTCCCGCTTAAACTTTTCACTTTCAATCGGTCCATGAACTGCAAGATTGTACATGTGTACTTGTATTATACCCCACACAACGAAGTTGTGAAGGATATAATGTTTTTGACCCGTCCATCAGTCTGTCAGTCCCTTGTTTTGTCAGCGCAAATCCTCTGAGACTGCTCAACAGAATGTCGTGAAACTGTGTAGTTAATAAGGACACACTGTGTAGATGTGCATATTCCCAGGAAATTCTGATTCAATAATTTTTGTGGGGGTTATGACACTATTGAACTTATTAGAATTTTGAGCCCGTCTGTCCTACTCTTGCAGTAATGCATAGCATTGCCATTCATTATGTGAGGCATTGTCAAGCAATGTTGGAGCGTGGGGTATGTGAGCTTGCTCACCTTTGCTTTCTTTCATTTTATGCCTGTTATTCATTTGTCTGTTTTCTTCTGCACCAAAATAGCCATCGTTCGATACCTTTCCATTTTTTTTAGGTAGAGGAAAAGATGTTGACTTGAGTTTATTTGGAATATCGACCATGTACCACTTTCTAAGAAATTACGCAGAAGATCTTGACCCTCCTAGTAATGGATGGGGTAGAGAACCGCAGATTGGCCAAAAGAAAGAAACAGATGATGTTGAGAGAATCCGAATTCATAGAAATCGTATTATTCAGATGATAGAATTTGATCTTGATATCGAAGATTTTATCTTAAAATGGGAGGATCTCAAGCAGGTAAAAATACTGGCGCCATACTGACCGAGTAAATACCGGTGTTATAGAGCCAGAATTTCCCCCCATAGTGAGACTTCCCCCCGGAAGTCTGGCTCTAGAGTTAGCCTGTCTGGCTCTAGAGTAAGCCTCCCTCCCTCCCCCCGGAAGTCCCCCCCCCCCAAGTTCTCTCTCTCTCTCTCTTTCTTCCAATGTGTTTTATTCACCGTTTTCTTCTCTTGAGTTTAATTTAATGCCCTGCTGAAAAAAGGTCTTGGTATCTAAACGATCTCCATAAAGTGATAGTAGTTTACCAGGAATAAATGAAGGGGGAAGTCCTACTATGGGGGAAGTTTGAATCTACAACTAGTGATAGAGTAGGTCTTCCCACGGGGAAGTCTGGCTCTAGAGTGAGACTTCCCCGGGGGTTATTCTGCTCTAGAGTGAGCCTTCCCCCACGGGGAAGGCTCATTCTAGAACTAGGCTTCCGGGGAGAAGTCTCATTATGGGGGAAGGCTCACTCTACAACACCGGCACCATATTTTATGACAAAATACCGGCACCATGTTTTATGAGAAATATCGGCACCATTTTGAAGGACAAAATATCGGCACCATATTGAATGACAAAATACCGGCACCATATTGACTGAGCAAAGACTGGTACCATATTGACTGAGTAAATACCGGCGCCATATTGACTGACAAAATATCGCCACCATATTGACTTAGTAAATACTGGCACCATATCGAATGACAAAATACTGGCATCATATTGACTGACTTACCGGCACCATATTGACTGAGTAAATACATGTACTGGCACCATATAGACTGAGTAAATACCGGCACCATATTGAATGACAAAATACTGGAACTATATTGAATGAGCAAAGACTGGCACCATATTGAATGACGAAATACTGTCACCATATTAAATGACAAAATACCAGCACCATATAGACTGAGTAAATATCGGCACCATATTGAATGACAAAATACTGGATCTATATTGAATGAGCAAAGACTGGCACCATATTGAATGACAAAATACCAGCACCATATAGACCGAGTAAATACCGGCACCATATTGATTGACAAAATACTGGCACTATATTGAATGACAAAATACAGGCACCATATTGACTTAGCAAATACCAGCATGACTGACAAATACCGGTACCATATTGACTGAGTAAATACTGGAACCATATTGAATAACAAAATACCATGTCATATTGACTGAGTAAATACCGGGCACCTTATTAAATGACAAAATACCGCTACCGAGTAAATAAAATACCGGCACCGTATTGAATGATTATTTTTTTTCGAACTTAGAATATGTGTATTTTCAATACTATCTATGAATTCAGGATATTGCAGACACATCTCTAAGGACGTTATGGGAGTATATAAACAATAGAATTCTGGGATAATCTCTGTGGATTATTACGTACATTGAAGCATAGGTATATTTGTGAGTGCAAGTATTTCACCTTTAATTCATGTGGATATATTGGCAAGCTGCGATACCAAACAACAACAAAAAATAAAAACCAAATTTGTCCCGGGTTCCAAGTAAACATTCAAAATGCTTATGAGGACAATCAAATCAATTATTATTACATCTACCTTGTAAACTTCAGGCGCGATGGAACAGGTGCGAAGTTACATGTGGACGTGATTTGACAAGAAGACTGGTTTCCATAGTGTGTGAAAGTTCCATGTTAGACATGACCAGAATTAAGAAAACGGATCGAACACTCTAGTACATAACGATACATGCAATGAAATCTCTGTGTATGCAGTGGTTATGATGACATACCAAGTTATAACACAGTCCATCTTACACATGTGATATGTAATAGAGTTAACTATAATACATGTATTTTTTCAGGCAATCCTAAGACTAAGTAAAGGAGCCCTCTTGACTGAAGTAGAAAAGCTTTCAACATAGACAGCAATGCAACAATATAGCGATATAAGGTCTCAACCGTGCGCATGTTTTTGTGCGCCGTAAATCGAAGGTTTTTACAAGGGGTGGATCTGTAGCTCTCTGATCTGTCCCAATATTTTTTCAGAGAGCTACAGTTATGCAGCTAAGACTCATGGTACCACCTGGCAGTTGGTCCATATATCAAACTTTGAATATAGTGTCACCACCTGACGATTGCTCCATCTACCAAACTATGAACATAGTGTCATCAAACTCTGAATATAGTGTCATCAAACTCTGAATATAGTGTCACCAAACTATGAATATAGTGCCACCACCTGCCTTTTGCCAAATTTCCATCATAGATCCACCAACTGGCAATGAAAAATTTGCTAACAGAGGCCCACTAACAGGTTATTACCAAACTCCCAACATATAGGCCTACTTGTACATGTTAACAAATATTAACACAATTACTGTGTTAAACACCACTCTGATTCTATTATTACTCTGAAGTCGTTATTGGAAAGATGCTGGAGTCCCTAGTCTTTAGCTATCAGGTCTTCCAACTGTCTTTTGGAATTCTCATGGGTACAACCTGTGCTCCATTATTAGCCGACCTCTTTTTCTATATCTATGAGGCAGGATTTATTGAAAAAACTTCTACATGACAAAAAATATTTTGCTGTAGCATTCAACTTGACATTTATGTATATTGATGTTTTACCGATTAAGAATACTTACTTTTCATTCACCTGTTGATTCAGCATATCCCAGTGAAAATGAAATAAAAAGATGCCACTAATTTCTGAATCATATTTTGATATTTTATTGACCATAGATGTCAACAGCAAACTAAGAACACAACTTTATGACAAACGAGTTTGCTTCAGCTTCTCCATCACCAACTTCCCATATTTGTGTAGAAGTATTCCATTATCACCCCATTTGGTTTGTATGTCTCTCAATATTGATTAAATACATGAAAGCTTCTGCATATGATCAATTTTTAAATCAAGTTACTGACAAATAAGTTGATGTTACAGGGGTTTCAACAGTCTCGTTTAAAATCAGCATTTTTGCAAATTCTAAGGTTGTTATAATGCAAATCTAAGCTATCACTGGGTCAGATGCTGCCCAACATGTTTTATACCAATTGTTACTGTTCTTTATATACCGATTTGACTACTGATTACTCTGTTTACCTAATCGAGACATGGAACCCACGACGGGTGTGAGCAATTGACAGGGGATGTTTACTGATCCCACCTCTGGTATGTCCAGGGGTCCACATTTGACCAACTCTTAATTTTGTATTCTTTAATAGGATTTATAAGAATGATCACTCTTTGTTATCTTCACTTTTTCATAGACTCACCACCTGACAAACTCCTAACATAAACCCACCACCTGTCAAACTCCTAACATAAACCCACCACCTGACAATTACCAAACTCCTAACATACACCCACCACCTGACAAACTCCTAACATACACCCATCACCTGTCAAACTCCTAACATACACCCACCACCTGTCAAACTCCTGACATAACCCACCACCTGACAAACTCCAAACATACACTCACCACCTGACAAACTCCTAACATGCACCCATCACCTGACAAACTCCTTACATACACCCACCACCTGACAAACTCCTAACATACACCCACCACCTGTCAAACTCCTAACATACACCCACCACCTGACAAACTCCTAACATAAACCCACCACCTGACAAACTCCAAACATACACTCACCACCTGACAAACTCCTAACATGCACCCATCACCTGACAAACTCCTTACATACACCCACCACCTGACAAACTCCTAACATACACCCACCACCTGTCAAACTCCTAACATACACCCACCACCTGACAAACTCCTAACATAAACCCACCACCTGAGAAACTCCAAACATACACTCACCACCTGACAAACTCCTAACATGCACCCATCACCTGACAAACTCCTTTCATACACCCACCACCTGACAAACTCCTAACATACACCCATCATCTGACAAACTCCCAACATAAACCCACCACCTGACAATTACCAAACTCCTAACATACACTCACCACCTGACAACCAAACTCTTAACATAAACCCATCACCTGACAATTACCAAAAATCAAATATGAACAAAGATCCCACCACAGGATAATTCCTGCAATCACTAAATAGTGTAACGTGTAGCGGTCACCCAGCCAAGTGCTGATCACACTCGCTGTTGCTCAACTTTCGTGATCAAGAGAGAGACACTCTACCACATCACTAGAAAAGCTAGCTCTCTAGCGAGGCAGTATAAGTTCCCTCTTATACTGTCTTCTACAATATTAATTTCAGAAGACTAGCTTACACATTTGTTGTCCATTAGAATTTATTAAACTGTCAGAAACTATATGAGACATGACTTTTTTAAAAATCTGAACCAATGGTTAGAAATATTTCTAACCACCATCCTTTGATCTTTTCCTTTAAAGACTGTTAGGCCAAGTAAAATTAATTAGTAGATTATCATTCAAACTTCACAAAAAAATGGGGCGGGTGGGAGGATTTTATTTTTTATTTTTTGCCATGATATTCTTGACCTCGAAAATGCCTTCTCTCATTGAGAAAAGGCTTTATAAATCATAATTACATGTTTATTTGGGTTTCTAAAAGGCAAAGTGAAACGAAGTACGATTACGATACCGGACTAGACATAAAAATATCCCGAAATCGTAATTTTGAAAAATAAAAAAAAATCGGGGCGGGGCAATTTTCGAAGGGCGGGCGGGAATGATAATCTACTAATTAATTTTACTTGGCCTTAAATTAACAAACAGAAATATTCTATTTCGAAGTCTTACAGAATAGAAAGTGTCCTGTTCACTTTCAAATCAATACATTACAACTTATTGGAACAAAACTGCAATATCCAGTCAATAGAAATAGGATAACTCATTGATATTATTTTCAAACATGAATTGAACTTTTTAAATTCAATTCAAATCATTCCATTAATCAAAAATGGCACAGATGATACCCTTCAAAAACAGTTTTATTAAACTCTTGATTTCAGCACATTTTTAATGTACACTTGATACAGAAAAATCTCTCATTTAATAAAATATTGAATACTGATTCAAACACTCAACGAAACTGATTAAAAATGGACGGTCTGCATAACTTAGTATATATATCTATAATGAGTAGTGTGCAATACAAAAAATGGAATGTTGCAACAGTAACAAGTTTGATTAAAAAAAGAGATAACACTTTTAACAGCATAAAATTTAAACAATACATGTACTACAATGTGAAATGGTACATCAGCTTTGATCCATCCACTTTTACAACCTCCGACAAATTATACAATACAGGTATAAAAAAAAAAAAAAGACCCACATGCATCCTTAATACTGTTAATTATCTAAGATTTGGAATTTTTTCCCCATACCATTTTACTTGCTATTTATTCTATATAATCACATTTCAGTAAATCATTAACTGACTCAAGAAAATTATTGAATGACTCAGTAAATTATTGACTAACTCAGTAAGTTATTGAATGACTCAGTAAATTATTGACTGACTCAGTAAATTATTGACCGATTCAGTAAATTATTGACTGATTCGGTAAATTATTGACTGACTCGGTAAATTATTGACTGACTCGGTAAACTATTGATTAATTCATTAAGTTCCACACTGTTGCTAGTTTACATAATGCATTTCCATTCTTAATAGTTGCCACAGAAAGGTATATTCAAATACGAGTAAAAGATATTTCTGTTGGTACAATGTATGTTCCAGGCAGTGTGTCAAGTTGTTTTTGAAATAGATTATTTACAGATAATATACATTTGAGAGATTTAATGTTTCTTAACCGTGTACACCATAACACAGTGGCATGACCTTTCCTGCCCAGTAATAAAAAATCAGCAGTGTTTATGTCCAATAATCTGGTGTAAATATAGTTTTTACTGCCATTCAATATTGTTGTAATTGTTTCACTCCATTCAAGATTAGTAACAATTTGAACACATACAGTGAAACTCCTATACAAGGGACTTGGATATAGAGAGATCTTGATTATAATGAATAGTTTAAAAATCCTGTCATTATCCTTCATACAAGTAAGCATTTACAAGAGAACCTGGCTGTTAAGGAACTTGGTGACTAGGCATTCTCTGTTGTAATGCAGTAATATTTATTTCTTACAATATCAATATCAGAGTACTATGATTTCTTTAATGAAATAAATTCAAGAGCAAAGTGACTGTTGTAATGTTACTCGGTACAAGTTACCCTGATAGACTGTGAAGCAATTTATCAAAAGCTTAATCTGCATCATGTTGTTGATATTCATTGCTTTTAAAACTCATTCCTTATACTAGCATGATTAATAAATAAGCATTTAGTTATATTTTACAATGAATTTGAAATGAAAATTTCAAGAGTTAATTGTGTCTCATAATACTTCCTAAATGATCATTTTCTGTTCTTGAAGATTAATTCAAAGTATGTCGGTCAGCCAATCAAATTGTATGTTACAAACAAAATTAAAATGACTTGTTTTCAGGGAAATGAATTTGTGTAAGCTGATGGTGCTGGAGTTAAAATTCCAATTACTGTAAATTAATCAGGTATCTACGTCTATGATATTGGCACTGTATCAACACAAATAAATTCTTTTTCCAAATATCAAACATTCTCTTTCTGAAAAAGAAAACATATGTTCTTTAAATTCTTTATCAACATATTTAAGGACTGGAGGTAATTCCTACTCATTCTATATGATATAAATAAAGTGAGTTGGGATATGATTTATCATTGTTTTAAGGAAGTTAATGAAAATGTTGATGTCCCATGGAATTCTTTATTTAAAGCAAGTTTTACTGTATATAGCATGTAACAACCCCCCCCCCCCCCCCCCCCCCCCCCCCCCCATAAAATAATAAAATTTCAAGGAATATTGAGCACCTTAAATGTGATGGGAAATTAAAATTTCATTTCTAAGAATGCACTCATATTTTAGAACACAAAAATGATAAACATGTTGACTTGCAGAATAATATAAATGCCAATCTAATTCATGTATTACAATAAGACAAAAGAATGCTTTCAATATCTCACAAAACATTAAAGTAAATACAAAATTATACTATTGTGATAAAATACATTCTTTATGTGCAACAATACAACATAACCAAAAGAGGTTATCATAAACGATAGGATAAGTCCTTCCTGTAACATTATAACCAAAAGAGGTTATCATAAACCGATAGGATAAGTCCTCGCTGTAACATTATAACCAAAAGAGGTTATCATAAACCGATAGGATAAGTCCTCGCTGTAACATTATAACCAAAAGAGGTTATCATAAAACAATCTTCACAACCTCTGCATATGAACAACCCAGAATACAAAATACAACCAGAGAACCTGGTAAACATATATATATATATATATATATATATATAGAACATGCATGTAGCAATGTAAACAAATGAGCCTTCATGCATAAACAAAAGTGAGCACATTTTTCCCAGGGTCCTCCAGGTGTAGTCTCCAGACGATGAGTTCAGAGTAAATACCAGTTCTGTCTGAGAGTCTCACCTAAACAGTCATAAATAATATCCATCATCCACCCCTCAGTGGGCATGCCCATTCTGTTCACTAGTCATAAATAATATCCATCTTCCATCCCTCAGTGGGCATGCCCATTCTGTTCACTAGCAACCTGAGCGTGGGACTTATACTTTGATTTGAAGTACAGGTACTTGTTGCCGATATCAGGGGGTTCCCCCACGATCAGTCTTTTGTGTTCGAACACCTGTACTGGCCGATGGTGAATCAGGTAATTCTCTAGAGTGTCCCAGCCTCCACCCACACGCACCATAAGGTGTCGATTCTTCAGAAACTTCAAAAGGTGAAAGAAAAAATATTTCAAATCAGTGATCAGCTGCACTGGTTTTTTTTCCCAGATTACATCTAAATAATACAGGCAAAAAAATGCAAACATTTACAAACATTATACAATGTATTAAAGTATTTTTACAGAGTATATAATGAAATACTGACAATTTTAACAAGCATCATATTAACAGCAAATTCATATAGAACTCTTTTATCTTGAGTTTTATTTTTCTTTATTTGCAAGCCTTGCCATCGAGTTTGTAAAAATCTGAGACGAAAATCACTTCACAAACAGTAACAATAATTTGTCATTTCTTACTCTGATTTGAACCACTTACCATTAAAAATAACTGTTTATCAGTCCTTACTCTGATTTGAACCACTTGCCATTAAAAATAACTGTTTATCAGTCCTTACCCTGATCTGAACCACTTACCATTAAAAATAAAAGTACTTACCCGTATTTGAACCACTTTTCCAAAGATGAGGTATTTGCCTTCCCCTAACTTCTTCACGTGATCATGACACTTGCACAGAAACGCAATTCTCCTCACCTGTTCACGTAAAGATTGAATGAATTCACAAAATTACCATCAATAGATTAAAAACGTACAGTTCTGAGTATAATCTATCATATGAAATAACTCATTCACTTGTTATGCACAAAATGCTTACTGTTGTTTCTCCATTTCAAATAAAGAGTCAAACGAATTATTTATACACAGCAACTTTTCTTAATGACTAAAATTTCCAGTGTCTTCATGGGCTAATTAAAACATATCACTTATTCATAAAACACAATATACCAATTATATTCACCATAAAATTACACACAAGATTTTATTGATGTCGTCATCATAGAATTAAAGTATTTAGTGTCATTGTGTACCCTAATATACAAAATAGGGAAAAGCAGTGTACACTGGGATTTATTTACGTCAGTGTCACGTCGTCTGCCATTGTGACACCATTCTCATCATCCATTTGCCATTATGACATCTTTCAAATTATTTGTTTATCATTGACTTGTTCAAGAGATAACAGTATTCATACGACACCTCTCTCCCTAGTAAATAGTCAAAAAGTCATCATATTATACAATTACAGTACATGTATTGACATTTTCTTTAAGCCAACGTGTGCTTTAGCTACATGAGAAGTATATTATTAAGTCATTTAGTTGTGGGTTGTTTTTTTTTTCAATCTCAATAACTATCAGAATCTGGTTAGTCAAGCACATAAGATTTTTACTTTTCCCATACAAATCCTCATAGCAATTAATCCTGGCTATCAGTGATAAAAGTTTCCTTTGAGCAAAAAATTCATCAAAGCTTTTTTTTTGTAAAATGGTAGTCTTAGTAAATGCTAATCCTATAATGGTAACAACCCATGCATTGTTTTATCTTGAAGTACACAAATGTACAAACAAACCATTAGATCATACTGATTAAATAAAATCTATTGCATGCAAATCATTTTACCATGTTGCTTTGTGTGTTTTCCTGAATATTATGTTAAAATATATTTGATAAATACGAGAGCATTAGACTTTTCAATAATTACATGTGTACCATACATCCCATCATGCACTCACCGTGTCCTGAAAAATGACAATTCATAACGTAAACAGTTACTCTGGTTTCACAATGCAGTTGATTTAGTTCAGACTCCTGGTCGTGTAATGGGATTCAGACCTGTTTTGTGGATGATTACAGTTACTCACTGCAGACTGTTTCTGAGGTCCATTGTGACAACATTTTCAGATCAAGTACATAGAAAGAAATTTGAATGCATGAACATTGGACCTCAGAAAGTTCGGGAAAAAACTTAAAGGAGATTACTTTAAATTTTCGTTTCTGAATCTCTTTTTTGGTACAGATTGAAAAAGTCCACTGGAGTCAAGAGAGATAACTCTAAAATTGTCTTGCACTCTTAATTCATCCCATAGTACTTAAATAAACTATTTTGACCCATATTTGTACAGCACACCACACTTTGATCCAAATGTCATTGCTGGTCCTGATAATACCACATGTCTCTTTAATCTAATTCAATATGGTTCCCATACAGACTCGCTATATTGTTAAGACTTCCACATTACAGAGTTCCCTCCCTTCACACCATACCACAGCCATACTGACAGCCCTCTACTCTAGCACTAGGTCTGCAGGCAAATTAACCCTCACCTCTGCGTCAAGGTCAAATACATTTTCGGTGGTTGCTATGGGGATTACCTCAGCATCGAGACCTGTAGGTTTCTGTGGTTTGACCTCTACGACCTCTTCCTCCTTCTCGATTTCTTTCTCCATTCGGATCAGATTAGGAGGATCCAGACCAAACTTGTAGCCAATTCTGGCCAACTCAAGGATGGTCATCAACACCGACTTCTCCCCAGTGTGTGATACTGAAAAGATTAAGTATTTCACCATAGGTACAGAGTTACTTGTATATGGTATTTAGGAGACTAACATTTAATAATTACATGATCTATAATGATTGTATATTAATTGTCATCAAGAGTCAGGCTCTGGGGTAAAAAAAAATTGGATGATCTTTTTTTTTTTTTTTATCAAAGTCCAACTTTCTCACTCTATGTTCCTTTTATAAAAGTAAGACTTGGATCAAAAGTGATCTCATCTATAAAGGGTTTGGGGTTTTTTTTTTTGTCCCAGAGCCTCATCGAATCAAAAGTATTTCTCATAAAACTACAGACATCAAGATGAGAATCCATGTCTGTTAAAATTCATGTACAAGATGTATATAAACAAATGTGGCTGTAAGCAGGCTGTTTTCCGGACTTGTAAACGTAAACAATTTCTATAATTCTATGTTAATTAATAACAAGTCCATGACCATTTAATTCATAATAGAATTCTTACCTAAATACTCTGTTTCAAACATCTGGTCATCAGCCATTCCATAGGCCTTGCACCAGTTCAGGAAGTTAGCAGTGTTGTCTCGAGCAAACCAGCTCCCCGGCGTGGCATTGTTACGGTATTTTAGTGACACCTTCGGCAGAGGCTGTTACAAGTAAAGGACAGGGTGTTATATCTTAGGTGTACAATACACAATCATGTCACCGGCACAGTATGATCGACACACACGTTTTATTCTGTGTCTGTCCATCTGACTGTTCTAGTGAAGTCAAGCTCTTACAATAAATCACTTACAGGCAACATTATACAGAAAATACATATTTCTTAATCATATAATATATGTATATATGTGTGTGTGACAGTAATATATCTATATATATATGTGTGTGTGACAGTAATATATGTATATATATGTGTGTGTGACAGTAATATATGTATATATATATGTGTGTGACAGTAATATATGTATATATATATGTGTGTGACAGTAATATACGTATATATATATATATATATATATATGTGTGTGTGACAGTAATATATCTATATATATATGTGTGTGTGACAGTAATATATGTATATATATGTGTGTGACAGTAATATATGTATATATATATGTGTGTGACAGTAATATATCTATATATATATGTGTGTGTGACAGTAATATATGTATATATATGTGTGTGACAGTAATATATGTATATATATGTGTGTGACAGTAATATATGTATATATATATGTGTGTGACAGTAATATATGTATATATGTGTGTGTGACAGTAATATATGTATATATATGTGTGTGACAGTAATATATGTATATATATGTGTGTGACAGTAATATATGTATATATATGTGTGTGACAGTAATATATGTATATATATATATATGTGTGTGACAGTAATATATGTATATATATGTGTGTGTGACAGTAATATATGTATATATGTGTGTGTGACAGTAATATATGTATATATATGTGTGTGACAGTAATATATGTATATATATGTGTGTGACAGTAATATATGTATATATATATGTGTGTGACAGTAATATATGTATATATATGTGTGTGTGACAGTAATATATGTATATATATGTGTGTGACAGTGTGTCCAATCAACACAATACTCAATTATAACAATTTTGTGAATTTGAATTCACTGATGTAACATATAAATACCGTTGTTAATACTTACTATTGATCCAAAAACAAATTTATTGCCTACATCACATTATATACCATGTAATACAAACATACTGCACACCAACAGATCATCATTATACATGTGCACATTCAGTTTAATCAATGTTCATATATGCAGGTGATGTTTTGGTTAATGCATTACACACACCACTGATAACCATTTATTAAACCCATCACCTCTTCTTGTGTTAATCAATATATACAATAATGTCTGTTAACATTTCAAGACAAGCTACAACTACTCACTATAGCATTCCCCTCCTAAATTTAGTGACTTAACAGTACAATTATTACAAGCAATATGTCACAAATCCATACTGACAGGACCATACTTATACACAGAACATTGTTTACACCCGTTACAGACATTATTAACTTACTGTCGATGTTCTTCATATAGTTTCTCGTAATTCATTCTAAGAATAGAATTATTTTCTTTATCATATTGAAAAAGAGATAATTCTGCTTTTCATCAATTTTGTAACAGTTAGGGAGAAAATGTAATGAACCTGACTGGAATTCGAACCCAGGTCCCATGAATCTCCAGTCAGGTGCTCTACCAACTGAGCTATCTGGCCACCAGCGATTGAACCCAATGACCACTACATTCCTCCCTCCTTAAATGTTTTCACCCCTTCAAGATATCAATGCAGGATCTTTATCCCCTGGCAGGCATTTTCACCTGTCAGTTCCAGGGGCTGATCTACAGCACCAAATGTAACAGGTAGGGAGAAAATGCAATGAACCAGATCAGGATTCAAACCCGGACCCCCTGAATCTCTAGTCAGGTGCTCTACCAACAGAGCTATCTGGACACCAGTGATTGAACTCAGCTGACCGCTACAATCGATTACAAAAAAGGGAAACCTTGCTTACTGCTAAGGGTCCTCCAGTCAAAAAAATAATGAATTGAATAAGAAACATTATTTCTACATGTTCAGACATGACATTAGTGTTATACAGAGATAGATCGGCCATGGCTATCCTATTATTTC